>NC_056742.1:322205504-322345504 GCF_019279795.1 Protopterus annectens | reverse complement strand
TAATTACTATAACAAATAAAAGTAACACTCAGTCTAATACCCTTCTCTAACTTTGTCTTCACTTATCGATCCATTTATCATAACCTTTACTATATTAAACTTATATGCTGAAGTACAAATATTTTTAATCTTCTTGCTTATATTATAGATTTCAAATATGTCCCATAATAATGAATAATGAATTGAATCAAACGCTTTACTTAAATCTCCTACCATAAAGTTTGCCTGAACATTTCTAAGTGCTATATCTTCCACTAATTCCCTAATTATTAATAATAAATCTTGAACCCTTTTACCTTTAATACCAAACATGTTTTCATTTACAACTTTACCAACTTTCTCTTCCATTTGTTTTATAATTTTCATAAAAAAGCTTATAATCTGTGTTATTTAACAAAATTTGTCTCCAATTTTGTATATTTCTCTTCTCCTTTTTTCCATATAATAACAATAAAACTCCTACATAACTCTTTATACATAAAACCTTTATTCAACCATTCATTTAATACATTTACAATCCATTTTTTTGCTCTACAGTCACATTTTTGTACATCCTATTCCATCTGGTCCTGCTGCCAAATTTAAATTTATTACTTTTAATACTTATTATAGTTCATCTATTTTTAATTCTTTTTCTAAATCCGTATTATCCTTGTCAGACAATGCATGTACCATCCATTCCTTCCACATCTTTGTCCTCTGCTCTTTAAATAATGTTCTAATATGTTATTTTACTATATTCATCATCTCCTTCTGTGTATTATGTATTATACCTGATGAATATTTTCATTTCTCTCATTACATTATTATTCTTTTTAATTATTTTATTTAAGTATGGTGTGATTTCTTCCTTTTTTTGCAGAAAATATATTTGTTGATATAATAAATGTTCTATTTTTTCTTATTCAATTCATATAATTCCTGTTCCTTAATAAAGACATTTTCATCATTATTCTCTAGACAGTCAATTGTATTGTCACTTAAATTCTTATACTTCATTTTTCCCTTATATATTTTATTTTTCTCCCATGTCATATATCACTTTTTGTATTTCACTTTAAAGTTTTACCATCATTGTGACCAATCTTTATAGAATTCTCTCATTTCTACATGCTCTTACCATAATCCTATAACATCTTCTGCCCCTGTAACATCCCATTTTACCTCATTTACTCTTTTTAAACATTTCCCTATTTTTATATACTTAGCATTTCCTTTTATTGTGATCCAAATTGCCCTATGGTCTGAAAATCCTGTAAATAACACTCCTTGTTTTACTATTACTAAACTTTCTGATAATAAAAAAATAATCTATTTTTGTTGTTTTATATGTCCATGTCTCTAAATTCAAAAATGTTAACTCTTCATATTGTATAATGTCCCATACCAATCTAGCATCATATGACTTATTTTTCTGTTGTCTTAAGTTACAATTAAAATCCCCTGCTACAATAATCTCCATATTAATTCTACATATTGCATTATATTTCTAAACATCTCTTCTCTCTTTTTAAGTATGCATACATTGCAGTAATTGTAATAAATGATCCATCCATCTTATATAACAGTAATTCCATCAGTTATGACAAACATAATATCTAACACTTTAATTGTACCTTATTCCTGAACATGTCTACCTCCCGAAATTCCATATAACATTTTTTCCCAGCACACTTTGGTGTGATATCTTTTCTATTTTTGACAAGAATCTAATATCCTCTAATACAATAACATCACTATATTGTTTTTTACACCACTCCAGAATCTATATTTTTCTCTTTAATTTCTTAAAACTTTTCATATTTAATGCTAAGATTTTACATGTCATTCTACCTTAAATTATATCTTTTTAGCCTTTCCTTTTTACCAATTGAATTTCTTTTTTGCTTTATTATAACCAATTTAATATCATCGCTATGACTCAAACCCTATTCTTCTTCTTCCATTTCTCCTGTGTTCAGTTTTTCCTGCATAATAACATTTTGTATGACTAATTCTATGAACATAGTTTCTATATGTGTTCCCATTATTTCTACTTCATTTTGCCCAGCCACAAACTTTTGATCTTTGTCTGTTAATCTGTCTGCAATATCAGCCTCCATCTTTTTTCCATTGTTCTTCACACCCCCCCAAATTACCATTTTTATTACATTGTAACATCTCACTTCACAATCTGTTGCATCATGTCCTACTTTTCCACATGAAAAACATCTTTTATCACAATTACTGATTAAATGATCATTTTTACCACATAAAAAACATGTCTTAGGCTGGCCCCAATATTTTACCATACGTCTATTCTCATATACACTTATAACACTTGGTAAGTCCACAACACTCTCATTTTCAATTTTCAAAATCACGTTACAGTCCCATGCCCCAGTCCATACATCTATGGTATCATGCACTTCTGCCACAACTAATACATTTTTACATAACTTCAATAAATGTCCTTTTAAAGTCTCTTTATCTACTGCAGTCCTACATTGTATGTTGATTCTTTTCTTTGTTTCTCTCTATAAGATGCTTTAAATAAATACAAATTCCATGGTACATTATTTTTCTATTTTTCTTTTTTATATTCTTCAAAAAATGTTTCCATTATTTGACCAGTCTCTAATATAATGTCACAAAAGTCTCTTTTTTAATATGTATAAATGCTCTTAACTTGCTTGCTTTAATTTCTAATGGTAAAATTACTCCATCCCATACCTTATATCTGTCCATTTCAGTGTCTTCCTTTTTTTGATACATACAGTAAAAAGTCTATTTTTTTAATACATGTTGCTTCTTCCTTCTTTTTATTCAGGTCCTGACTTCACCATCTCTACATACATTTACCTTTCTTAACTGTCTCTTCCTTCAGTTATATTTTCTCTATTAAGTCTCTCCAGAACACATATTTTCTACTCTCTGCCTCACTTTCATTAACTAAGTCCAATAATACATCATCCTGACTGGAAGGTTGTAACCATTCATTCCTGTTCTGGTACCTTGTCACTGAAGAGATTCTCTTGGAAAATCTCTTCCAAATCTATTACCACCTCTACTGTATTCTCTTTTTGAGAAACCTCAACAGCTTTCTCCATCTACAGGTTCACCTGCCTGCCCCTTCTCGACCCTTACTTCCGATATCAATGTTGCCATAAAATCCTTACTTTTTATGAATTCTCCTTCCATATTATCACATATTTCTCTGCTCTTGTCATCTTCTATTTCCTCCCTGCTTCTCTGAGCCACCTTCACATCCAGACCAGAAGACATGAAGTGCCACCATGAAAAATGTCCCTGTACATGAAAAGAGTAAGGGTTTCTTTATTGCTAATCATTACTCAGATTCATTATTTACATTATTGATATTGTATGCAGTAATTACAATAATTTACTCTTTTATACAATATTAAATTTATTATTATTAATTATTACATTTATTTTATTTATTTAACATTTGTTAACCGGGAAAGTTCGACTTGGAACAAAGTCAATTTTCAGTGGAGGCACAGGGAGAAATGCTCCAGACTTATGTCTTTATAATGTGGGAGGAACTGGAGCACCTAAAGGAAACCCACAGGAATGCAGGCAGGACATGCAGACTCCACACAGAAGGCACCCCAGCTGAGAATCAAACCAGAGAACCTCTTGCTGTGAGGCAACAATGCAATCACTGCACCACTGCACCGTCCTAAATAATACATAATTTTATGTTAAGCACTTCCCCCACCCTTTTTCTAAAGCCAATAATGTATTTTCTTTAGAATTTCTGCTAATATCCATTTTCATTAAATTTAACTTCATTAAGTCTCTCCATCTATAATGTCTATAAAATATAATATAATATATTATTCTATCAGTTTTCTTCACTTTGTTTTGTCTTATCTTATCACAATATCCATATTCCAACACATCCATGTTTATATGTTTTACCTTTTCCAAACCTTTCAACATTTTATTTTTACATATTTCTTCCCATAACTTCTTTACTCTAATACATTTAAAAAATGTTCTGTTGTTTCAAGTTCTCCACAATAAATACATATTCCTTCTTGTTTTCTTTTACAGGGTGTGTTAGCCTTGACAGGTACTTTACCTATTGATAATCACAACAAAAATCTTTGCATTCATATATTATTTACACCACATGAATCTCATTTTAGTATCTTTTTTCTTTTCATCTCTAAATGTTTCCAAGAAAAGATAAAATAGTGTTCTTTCCTAATGTTTAAATACCATTATTTCCTATTTTTTCAGTTATATTCAACTTCCATAAGGATATTTTGTTTTGATATTCCTTTATTTAGTCATTCATATAATTTTTCATTCTTTTCCCTATCTTCATCTTTCCCAAAACCCTTATATTTACCATTCAAAATGTATTCTATCAGATTCTTATTCTCTTTTTTTAGTAACTTGTTAAGGCTTTATATAGATTCAATAAAACTGTATGAACAATTGGGTTTATTAACCCTAATCCTCCTCCTTCTTCCTTTACATACAAAATTCCCCTTCTCATTGGATCCCCATATGAATGAAAATATTATAGACATTATCTATTTTTCATAATTAGTCAATATCATATATGTACTTGCTACATATGTTAACTTACCTAATAAAAAATATCAGATACCTTTGTTTTGTATGATAACTTATATGACTTCCAGAATATGCATGCATCTCTTATTTCCTGAATAATTTTATCCCACTGTTTTGTGATCTATTCATTTTTTTAAATACTATTCCCAATATATTTATAGTCTCTCAATTAAACTGTATATCTCCTATATTTTCCGTGAATCCAAAACCTTTACTTTTTCCTTTATTTATTTATACCTGTCTTTAACCTTTTCATTAACTTTTTGATTGTCTCATCCATCCCTTCTTTGTTTTTAGTGATTAATACTATGTCATCTGTGTATGTAAGTATTATTGGTAATTGTATTTCATCCATTATCTTATATCCTACCATATTTATTGTTCTATTTATTTTAACAGTTACATTTATAACTAAAGCAAATATGATACTACTCACTGGGCATCCTTATTTTATTCCACATCCTATTTTGATTACTTCACTTAGCCATCCATTTAAAATTATTCTTATGTTATTTATTTCATATACAGACTTAATTACTTTAATTATTTTATCACTTATGTTATAACCCTAATATTTCCCATTAAGCTTTTTACTGTATTTCATCAAGTGCCTTATTTAGATTTTCTACCATAATTTTAGCTTTGCCCTTTTTATCCACAATATCATCTATTACTTTTTTACTATTTATAATAATTCTTTGCTTCCTTTCCCTTTTCTACCAAATATTGTTTGTTCAAGCAACTTATCTACTTTATTTGTTAATCTTTTGGTTATTATTCTCATAAATGTCTTATAAATCTGTATTATTCAGTACTCTTAGTCTCCAGTTTTTTATATCATCTTTATCTCCTTTTTCCACATAAAGTTCATAATTCTGTTTATCTATTTTACCTTTTCTTAACCATTCATTTAATACCTTGACAAAAAGGATTTTTTGTCAATTTTCCATATCATTGTAGATATGATATTCAATACCATCTAGTCCTTTAGCTGTATCCATATTAATATATTTTAGTATTTAATTTAGTTCTTTTACACTTATATTTTCCCAGATTATAATTATCTCTTTCACTTAAGTTTTTTAACTATCCATTTCTGCTTTGCTTTCATCTCCTTTTTTACAAAATTCTGTTCTATATACTTTTTAATTGCATTACATATTCTGTCTTGTTATTATTTTTCTCCCTCACTGTTCTTTAATTCTCTTATTATTCTTTTGTTCTCTTTTACTAGTTTAATCAAGTAGGGTGTTGCTTCTTCTTCTTTTCCTTCTAAGCAATATCTTTGTTTATACAATAGTCTTTTAATCTTTTCCTGATTTATATCATATATTTCTTTTTCTTTTTCAAACAAGATTCTCTTATCTCATATTATTTCTTTAAACACTTCTTGAGTCAATTGTTTATATCTTCGTTTTTCTATTTTTCTTTTTTCATTTTGGCATTCAAAAATTTTTTTTTGCATTTTCGTTAAAACTTATCCACCAACTTGTCCAATTTTTATAAAACATTCTCATATCTGTATGGTATTTCCATAATTTGCTTATTTCTTTTCTATCATCTTTATCAAAATCTTTCTCATTGATCATTTTAACACCTTTGCCTCTTATTATTTATCCTTCTTTCTCATATACCTCTATTCATATAGCTATATGGTGTAAAAATTTATTTTTATCACTTTTTGCAATATTTTTAAACTATCTGATATAAAAATAGTACATTTCCTTTTTAATTTCTCCTCTTTTATAAAACCAGTGTTTGTTATCCCATGTGCATAAATTTCTACTTTTCTTTTTTTAAAACAATTTTTATTAAACTCATAATATACAAATATTTCATGAAGATATACAACCTTTTTTTAAAGTTAAAAAGAATTCTTCATGCATACAGAACAAAAACAACAAAACTATGTACAAAGACATTCATCATGTAAAACATATTGATGTTACAGTAGGATTAATAAATATCATCTGTTTACAGAATTTAAGACATTATTTTTCTAATAGATGATATATGATGTTCCATGAATTATATAAAGTAGTATTCCTAGAGGATCTAGCTTTAATAGTCAACATTTCTAAATTACATGTTTCAAGGAGGATATTTTTAAATTCCTGAAATGTGGGTGATGTATTAGATTTCCAGTTCTTTGTGATTGTTTTCCTAGCAATAGATAATGTAGACCAATCCAAAAGGTATTTATTTTCCCGTATACAATCTGGAACTGGCGTATTAAATAAGCAATTTAGAGATAATAAATTTATCAGTAAAGATCATTTGCAAGAAATTAATATCATCACAGAATTTTCTTAAATATGAGCAATTGTAGAACATATGAAACCACTCTGCATTCATTTCATTGTTACATCTCCAACATGTTACATCCTTCTTACTAATTTTACTTATATTATATGGGGTGAGAAATGATCTATATAAAATCCCCAAATGAATAATCACCACTTTAATGATGATGTGGTCATACTTGCTGATTGTAGTATATTCCATTTGTCTTTCTCTGAGGGAAGATTATTATTTATTGAAGAAAAATATTTCCAGTAGTTATCTGAGTGTGTTTCTAAATCACACTTAATTGCCCTATAAATGTATGACATCTTATTTTTAACAGGAGACTTATGCTGAACTGATAACTTCATATAATCTATTAGTTTAAGGATTGATTTTCTTGTTGTAGGAGACGTAGGATCCAGTTTATTCAATACATATTGCCTAGCTTCTTGTAGATATAGCCATGAAAGGGTATCAAATGTATACTCTTCCATAAATGAACTATTAGATTTTAACTCATTATTTATTATCATTTGATGTCAAAATATTAAATGTTTTTGTTGAAAAGAAGACTTTTTGCATAATCTGAAGAAAAAATGGCTCCATGTGTGTAAGCAATGGGAAAAGGTAGAAAAAGCCAATTATTGTATATGTTATATTTGAATATATAATGTTTGAAAGATTTTAAGAGTAAAACTAGATACTTATATTTAAAATTAAGGGAAGAAACATCAGAAAAATAATCTTTTAAACTCCAAATAAAAGAATTACTGATTAGATTTCACTTATAGGAGCTATTTATATCTTTCAAATCTTGTGATAATATGTCTAGGATCTCTTTCCACTTAGCAGTGTATTCCATATCAATGAGATGAGAGATTATATTAAACACTAACAAAATTTAATACATTTCTAGATTTGGAAAAGCTATAATACCATTACCCCATTTATTCATATGATATGTAAGTGCAATCATTGGTTTATTTGGATGCCATAAACATTTTTGAATCATTGAATTATTTTTTTTTGATTATTTGGTAAGGAGGAGGTGTAGATATAGATTGAATTATATATAGAATTTTGGGAAGAAGAATCATCTTTATGATTAAAAGTTTATTGTCCATAGAAAAGGGAATTTTGTTCCATTTGTTTGCTAAATTTTCTATAACTAGTAAACTTTTATTGTAGTTTATTTCAATAGTATCTTTAATATTGTTAGTAATAACTATTCCTAGGTATACTATTTGTTGAGATTGAGCTATATACTTTTTGTAGTCATCAAGCATGTTGTATTTTTTTTATCCTGTTGTGCTTTATTATTATTAAAGGTAAGACTGGAATTTTGTTGGAAATGTTCCATATTTTTAAAAAGTTTTTGTACAGATTTGCTGTTACCCTCAAGAGTGATCAATATGTCATCTGCAAACATTTGTATTTTAGATGACATACTAGAGGTTGATTTGTATCCTTCAATATCTGTGTCATCTCTTATTAAATTTGCCCATGGCTCCATAATTAATGTAAATAATAAAGAGGATAGGGTACAGCCTTGCTTGGTACCTTTTATTATTGGTATATTTTGAGAAATACTAGTACCAATTTTAATATAAGCTTGACTCTCATTATATAGCTGAGTAATAAGATTTATAAAATTATTGGAGAAATTTAATTCCTTTAATAAAATGAACAAATATTCCCAAGTAATTGAGTTGAAAGCACAATTTATATATAGTCTGACTAGGGTTAAGTTTTTATTGAGATTTTTCACTGAGTCAATCAAGGTTGATACACTTTTAATGTTGTCATATGAAGTTCTATTAACTATAAAACCCATTTGGTCATCATCCACTAAATTAGGTAAAAATAATTTAAGTCTATCTGCATAAATGGACATAAATATTTTGTAATCAGTGATAATAGGGTGATGGGTCTATAGGAAGAACACTTAGTGGGGTCTTTATTAGTTTTCAATATTGGGGAAATAAAAGTATATTTCCAAGAGGGTTGGATTATCTTTTCATCCTGAACATGGTTCAATACTTCGTGAAGCAATTTTAGAGCATTCATTGGTAATAATTTATAAATTTCAGGAATGATGCCATCTTTACCTGGTGCTTTATTTTGCTTAGCTTGGTAATTTGGGTTTGTATGTCTTTGAATTACATTTGCTTGTCAAAGGTAGTCACTTGTTCCGCTGATAGCCTTTTTTCGTGTATTTATTAATAAATGTTTTAATTTCCTCTTTATGGTTAAGTGCATTAGATGTTTGATTAATGTTTAGGAAAAATTCTCTAAATTTGGCTAGGATATTGTGAAGATAAGAGAACATCTTATTCTTTTTAGGGGAGAATATTTCATTAATATGATTAACTTTAATCTTTTTTTTATTTGCAAGGATATTTAAAGATCTGGGATTAGTAGAGAAATTAATAAATTTGATTTTTTCTATATTAATCATTGTTTTATGATTTAATATCTCTAAGAATTTATTATTCAAATAGTTTATTTCTTTCCTTTTATCAGTTTTATCTTTATCTCCCATAGCACTGTTTCAAATTATCTAATTTACATTGAATATCTTGTAGTTCTTTGTCCCACAATTTTCTTTTTTTTGTTGTACCAATTAATGATTCTACCATATGAATAAGCTTTTAGGGCATCCCAGATGTAAATTTCAGAAGTATCATCCGTATTAAGTTCTAAAAAATTCAGTACTTCTGTCGAAATGAAGTCAGTAAAATCTTTTAGTTTTGTAATATAAACTGAAATCCTCTTTATATTAATATTAAAATTTGGATTAACTAGTAATTCAAAAGTTATGGAATTATGATCCGATAAGGGACATGAAATCACTGTTGATTTGATTAAGGAATCTGTTAAGCTGTTGGAGATTAAAACTCTATCCTTGAGTATGAATTGTACCTATGAGAAAAAAAGGTATAAAACAAACAACTAGAATCTGCATCGTTATTGGTGTCCTTCAGTAAATATGCTTCTGAAAAACATTTTAATAGTTTAGCTGATGTAGATATTCTTCTCTTCCCATTGGTGCTGGAGTCTTTGTAATCTAAGATACAGTTGAAATCATCTGCCAATACAATATTTCCTTTAGAGAATTGTACAATGTGATCTAGGTGCTGTTTTACTGTATTTGTCCCTATGTCTGGGATACAATATATATTGATCAGTGTATAGATTTTATTTAATTCCATGGTGACTGCACAAAACATTCCCTTATTATCTTTAGATATGTCTATTATTTTAGGAAGGGGTATTGTATTGTTCCATAGGATAGCTATTCCTCTTTTCTTCTTTGTATGTTCAGAGCTTACTAGAGTCTTATATGGTTTGGAGTCAATTCTGGAAATATCATCTGTTAATAAATGAGTTTCCTGTAAGAATATTAGCTGGGATTTATGTAGCTTAAGATATTTAATTAAGCTCCTCCTCTTGTTAGGGTTATTTAAACCATTAATGTTGACTGATATACATTTTAAAGAAGTCATTAAACATCATGTTAGGCAAGAATAAATGCATTGACCCATGAAATACACTAGTATATAACCATAAGGAATACTATTATGATCATTAAAACAAATATAAAGTGAAACTATCAGAATAAATAAATTAAAGTTGTTTATTACCCTATAAAAGATAGTGAACATCTGAAGAATTTTTAACAAAAAATCATAACATAATCTCATAACATAATAATCAACCAGAACCCACCTGGAGTTAAAAACTCCTTATTCAAGTTATAGCTATCATTCAAATTGACCCCCTTTGTAGCAGCAGCAATTAATCAGCTTCTGCCTAAATATATGTTATCATAACTGTAAAAATATGGCTTCT
This sequence comes from Protopterus annectens, assembly GCF_019279795.1. Taxonomy (NCBI): domain Eukaryota; kingdom Metazoa; phylum Chordata; order Ceratodontiformes; family Protopteridae; genus Protopterus; species Protopterus annectens. Next base: position 322,334,776 of record NC_056742.1, on the reverse strand, counting down.
AATAGATATCATGAGATCATCAAACAAATTGACTGTCATAGGAAATATGTTCTTAGAACTACTACAGCAAAACTAATTTAAACCTTGAAAAAACATCAAACTACTTGATGTCATACAAAACCAAATGAATATCTAAATATATAGTAACACAATCTTCTTTTTATAAAACACAATAAACAGTTGCAAACTCCTAATATATTTATTTTAACAAAAAAAAGTATTCAGTTAAATTAAATTCCATTAAATTATTTAAGTAGCCCAATAACAACTGTAATTACAGACTTAAATTAGCTCAAATTGATTATACACATTTTGATAGATAGAAGTTTTGTTCCATTAGTTTTGCATAACACCAAATAGTTCTCTTTTATGTGAGCAAAATGAGTAAATATACTAATGCATCACTTTATAAATATATGGTTACTCTGTATTGAAAATGATGTACATTGCTTTTCATTATATGATAGTAAATTATTCAGAACTATTATAATAGCTTTCAAATTCTATAAAACTGGACATGGCTATAAGAATGAGAAACATTTATCAATAGAGGTGCTTTAAGATATGAATGTTTACCTTGACAAGAATAAATAAAGACAGTTATATATTATTAGGCTAAACAATCATTAGACCAATTGTTATTTTTCAAATCAGCCAAAAAATATTTTGTTAAAAAGTTGTCTGGATGACTGAGACATGAGATTTACAAAGATCCTCACTGCAGAGTACTCCAGGACATCTTGGAGTACAAATCTTATAGTATCCATCCCCCAGCAGTGATTATCCCTTCTACTAGCCTCTCAGTTCATAAAACTATCTTGTTTATTCCTTGCAGATGTGCAGTAACTAATCCTACTCCAGTATGATGGTGACTGATGTCATACTCACCCTATCACCTATCAGATACAGGAGTATGAGTCTCCCACACCATGACTATGTTATTGATTAGACTTTTTAGTCACCTTCTATCCTGTGCAGATTTCATTCAAATAGTGTCTCTGGCCTTCTCTTTTGGCACCAATGTACAATTCCTGCTTCTTCCACTTATTTGGCAATCACTAAATTGTACATTTCTCTCCCATCTTGTCAGTGAGACAAAATGTGGCTGAAAATCCTGTCTCTCATACATCACCCAAGCAGGCAGTCAGAATAGGCTGGCCATCTATGGAACCTTGTCATATCAACAGCATCTCCAGACTTGTGGCCCACAAATGTAGATGAGATATCATCTGACCAACACCTGTATGCCTCATTGCACGCCTAGTTTCCTTTGTACTATGGTAGGTAACGCAATGATTCCTATTGTTTGCAAATATGAAGATAAGCTACTCAGCTTAGCATCACAATCATATACAGAATGCATCCCTGTATAAAAACAAACAGTTATTCTGATCTGTCCTTTATTTAACATGACTGTTAAGTCACAGAAGGTTTTACACAACAGCTGTAACCCACCTGGTCCTGCAGGAACCATTAAGTTTACTAATGTGGTGGGATTTGGCATTCTGATTCATGTCACAGCTGTACTTTAAATCACAGAAACGAAAATGAGATATTAGCATTTTCTATTGAAAAAACGGACCTAACAGTTATTTACATACAATGAGCCTAAGAAAACTTTCGTGCATTTTACTAGACTAATCAAATAATATAGTTATACATATGATATTTAAAAATGTTCTTTGAGTGTCTTACAGTTAGAAGATGTAAATACTTTGTTTGCACCATCTTCCTGGATGTGCTTTATCATATTATGTACAGGTCCTATCTTCAAGCTGGAGTCCAAAGGTAAGGTTATGATAGTCACCTTCATGATGACATTTCCGGGAAGCTTCAAAGCTCATCAGCCGCAATTGAAGGCAGAGTCTCGAGCGCAGCAAAGGAACTAAATGATTCAAAGTTCCAGCGGGAAATGGTGAGTAAAAAATTTGTTATCTACAGGCATTGAACTGTTTTGAGGCTCACTCAGCACCATAAAAAAGGGGAAAGCTTCACCGCATGCAGAATGAGGCAACAACAACCCATAGAACAAAAAGCTTCACTATACCACCATTAGAGTTGGTGGTATAGTGAATCAGCGAGTACATCCCAGACCAAAGCAAATAGAAATCCAAACATCCAGCACCACATAAATGCCCCAAAGATAGTCAGCAAATCACATCAAAACCTAACCAGAGCCTACTAGGAGACATCTAAAATCCCCGTATCCCAGCTCACTTCTTCACCAACACTATAGTTGCACTTCTCACCGTATCTCATACAAAGCCGCAAACAATGCAAATCTCTAAATATATACCGGACATAACAACCAAGCCAGTGGGACTTCCAATAAGCATCTGTAAAACCATCTGTGAAACAAACACAGCTGATCCATAACAAAAAGAACATTCAGTGACCATAAAAAGCTAGTAACAAGGAATACAAATATGCTTCCATAACAAAGCACTACATTAAAAATGTGCATAAATAGAGGTGACAGCATCAGAAGGTGCATTGATTCAAGTAAATGTTTATTTGATAGATAGCATCACATTTAACTTTAACCATAAGGTAAAAGGAGTGAAATATCTCAACACATAGGGAATCTAATAAATCAAATAAATGACTGTATGAATAACTGAACAAAATTAAATTAGATAAAATACCAAATGCTCACCTGGAAGTCCGCTTTCATTTCTCCAACTAAATGAGTAAAGAATAACTATGTTGTTTATTAAACTTCATCTCTTAATTTTCTTCTTAGGGTCAGAGGTTTTCCAAATATTATTATCAGCATTTCTTTTAAGACTAAAACTGGCCCATTCCATTTCATCAATTTTGTCTAAGATGTTATTATTTTTTATATATGTAATTGCAGTGTCCAGGTCTTCAAAGGTTTTTGAACCATTTTGATAGAATATTTTTAATCTTGCAGGGAAAAGTAAATGTTTTTTTTTTTTATTTTTTTTTTTAATTCTCTGACTAAAGGTAAGAAAATTTTTCATTTTGATATTACTGAAGGGGAATAGTCGTTACCAAAGCGTATAATATTGTCTTTTAGTTTAACTGGAGATTTTGCCCGCACAGTCTTTAAAACCATTTCCTTATCATGGGATGACAGGAACTTTACAATAACAGACTTTGCTGAGTTGCCCTTGGTATTTTTAGATGTTTCCATAGATCTGTGGGCTCTTTCAATACCATATGAAAGAGCCTCCAGGAGTTCCAGGACTTCAGGTAACCAGGATGATAAGAATTTCTCCATATTATTTTCCTCTATATTATCCAGTAAGCCAAAGATCCTCACATTATTCCTACGAGACCTATTTTCAATGTCATCAGTCTTTGTCTGAAGAAGAGAATTTTGTTTTAACAGGAATTCAACATTATGCTCACTCTCCTGAATGCTGCTGTCCGTATCATTTAGAGCAGATTCTATTCAAGTAATCTGTTTTTTGTTGTAATAAGTCTTCATGTAAAATGTCCATTTGATGAGTATATTTTTCTTTAAAATTATCCATTTTAACATCCATTTTCTCAATTTTTGCAGTTAGTTCTTGCATAGTAGTTAGCAAAGACTGTAGTTCTCCTTTAATAGATATCTCTTGATGAGAGGATTTAGTGAAGCTCATCTTGTTCTTCTGTTGTAGAATTGTCAAGCAAAAATTAACATTTACTTAATTTTTTTATATACTACCCTAATATATATTAGAAAGAATTAATTAAGAAAACAAATCTGTTGTTAGGGAAGTTTTTGTCAAAATTTCCTGTCAATAAAGTTCTGTAGAGGCAGAGCTGATAAAAAATGCTGCTACTCTGTGTTCATCTTGGCCACGCTCTCCTCTACTTTTCATTATCTCATGTATCATTTTGATATCATTGCTATTTTTCTTTCCTACTCTTAAATTACAGTTAAAGTCTCCCACTAATATTATATCCATATTAACACCTACATAATTCAAAATGTTTTAAAATGTTTTTTCTCTTTCTTTCTTTGTAACATACGCATATGAAGCAATAATTCTATAAACCTTTGTTTTCCATCTTAAGTCTAGTACCGTACCATTATTCTTCCTAATTCAACTATTGTAAAATCTAAGAGTTTGTTGTTTTCCTTACATAATATACCTATTCCTGAACATATTCCAAATAACTGTTCCACCCCATAGAACTTCAGCTTGTAATCTTTCTTCCTCTTTCAGAATTCTGGTATCTTCTAATTTGATAATATGCATATCCATTGAAGCAGACCATTCTAAAATACCCTGTTCTTCTTTTGATATTCTTCATACTATTTACATTTAAAGCTAAAGTCATCATCTTTTAAATGATGTTGGTGTTATTCCTTTTTCTTCCTTTACCTTTTTTATTCTGTTTCACAATTACACTTTTAAATTTTCTTTTCCTCTCATTTACCATTTTGCCTATGGATTTTTTTCCCTCTCACTACTTGCCAAATAACATATTTTCTGCACCTCTTCTTCTCCATGTTTTGTCTCCATTATTGTATCTTTGTTTTATCTCTGTTTTTCTTGTCCCTTTTCTATCTTTTTATCATGTACTAAATCCTGTATACATTCTTTTTCTACAATTTCTCCATTTTCTTTACAATCTATCCATATATGTACAGTTTTTCCACATTTTTATATTTCATATCACATTTCTTTGCTTCATGCCCTGCTTTCCCAAAAATAAAACATTTTTCATTTATCACATTCACTGATAAAGTGATCACCTTTTCCACAAAAAAAGCATATTTTAGGTTGCCCTCTGCACTCTGTTATCGGTCACATTAATCACACTAGGAATATGCACATTATCACATTGTATAGTCAAAATAATTCCACATTTCCAACCCCGAGTCCATAAACCTCTTTTATCAAAATATTTTATTGTATCCAAAGTATCCAACACATCTTTGTGTATTGTTTTTAAATGTTCTTTCAGTTCATCTTTTTCAGCTTCCATTGTAAATTGTATCATAACTCTTTTTAGCCTCTCTATGAAATGCTTGTACTACATATTCAGCCCTAGGATTACAGTTCTTTTTTTTTCATATTTTTCCAGGAAATTTTCCATATGTTGCCCTGATTCAAAAAAATATATCACAGTATGTCTCTTTATTGATAAGAATAAAATCTCTTACCTCCTTGGGTGGCACATTTATAGCGTCCCATACCTCATACCTCTTCAGTCTTTTTTCTTTCTTACTGCTTATTCTTATTACATATTTTTCTCTTCCTTCATCTCTTCATATCTTCTTTCTCCCTCTTTCACTGTCTGTGTGTATGATTTTCTTTTTGTTATGTTCTCTACAACTTCTTCTTCTTGTATCTTCTCCATAATCTTGTCCCATGACACTGCCTGTTCACTCTCTGGCTCACTTTGATCAATCATTTCTTTTAAATAAGCATCCAGCAACCATCCAGATTGGAGGGTTGTAAAAATACATTCTTGCTGACTCTCTTCTTATTCCCTTGCACAGCTTTTCCTGAAATTTGTCTTTGGAATCTGGAACTGCTCCACCAACCTTATTTACTGCTCCTTTATCCTTCAGTATTAATGATTTCTCCATTTCCTCCATTTTGTTTAGCTGCCTTTCTCGTAAAGGCTCAGCTATGTTATTACTCATCTTCTCCTTCTCTATTCTTACATTTTCTTCAGTCACATTTGCCATACTTCCTCCTGTTTCTCCAGGCCAGCTACATGCCTGGAACATAAATAGGAGGTAGAATGCACCACCAACAGTAGTGTGCCCATATGCTATGAATAGGGTATTATATTAAAGAACATAACTTATATACAATACTTATTATTTACATATTTACATTATATACAGATATTTACAGATGTTTACATTCTGTACAATATATCTTAGACACTTCTCCCAACCTTTTTTTCCACAACTAAAACTGTATTTTTTCCAAAATCTCCACCAATACCCATTTTCCATTTAACTTAATTTCATTCAATATTTCAGTTCATATTGCCCATGCAATATAGAATATAATTCTGCCCATCTTCTTTACCTCTTCTTGTTTTTTTTTTGCACCACAAAAAAAAAAAAAAAACAAATTTAATCATATCCATATTTAATTACTCAACTTTTGTAATTTCTTTCAACATATTATTTTTGCATACTTCATTCCATAAATTTTTAACTTTTATACATTACAAAAAATACTCTGTTGTTTCATATTCTCCGCAATCATTGCACACTCTATTTTGTTTACTTTTGTAAGGCATATTTGCCTTAACCATTAACTTTCCTACAGACAATATTGATAAAAAATCTTGACAGTCATGTATTTTTATACCATTTAAATCTCATTTTTATTGCACTCTTTTTATCATCTTCTAAAATTTTACATGGATCAATAAAATAAAATGTTTTCATGATACTCGGATACCATTCTTTTCTATCTTCCTCAATCTTATTCATTTTTCATTTCCATATTATAATTTTATTTTGATATTCTCTCATCTCTTCATTTGTACTTTCTTTCTTTAATTGATTTACGTCTCCTTTTTTTCCCCTAAAGCCTCATACTTATATATTTTAAAATAATATCTATCAGGCTTTTTTCTTCTTTTATACAACATCTTATTGCTCTATATACATTCAGTGATACTGCATGAACAATTGGGTTTATTAGTCCCAATCCCCCTTGTTCCTCTTTCATATACAAGTTTCCTCTCTTAACCAGATTCAACCTGGACCCCCACATGAAAGAAAATAATGTAGTCATCAATTCCTTTTCATATTTTTTGGAATCATATAAATGTTTGCAATATATGCAATCTTTCCTAATACCATAGTGTTGATCAAAAATGTTTTCTTTCTATAGAATAATCTAAATAACTTCCAAAAAGTGGTCATGTCTTTTATATCTTTAAATATTTTTCCCCACTGTTCATCTTTATAAACATTTTGTCCAAATGTTATTCCTAAAATATCTATAGATTCCTCATTAAATTCTATGTCGCTTATGCTTCCTATAAACCCAAATCTCTTACTTTTTGTCTTTACTTTTATGTAAAACAATTTCTTTTAATGAAATACTTAAGTTTTTAATTGCTTTTCCCATCCATTGCTTATCACTGGTGATTAATGTAATATAATCTGCATAAACATACATTATTGGCAATTGTAATTCATTTAATATTTTATATCCTACAGTGTTAGTAATTTTATTAATCATATTTACTATTACATTCATAACAAAGGAAAAAATTATGCTACTAGCTGGACATCCTTATCTTATTCCACATTCTATTTTCAGTTCCTCACTTATCTATCCATTAACATTAATTTTAACACAGTTGCTATCATATGCTGATCTAATTACATGTATTATTCTTTTACCTATATTATATGTGTTCAAAATGTGCCATAATGATTCATGCTGAATTCTATCATGCGCTTTACTTAGATCTTCTATCATGATCTTTGTGTCAACATTTTTATTAACAATGTCATCTACCACTTCTTTAATAATCCATAAAAATCTTGAGTTACTTTTCCTTTCCTACCAAATACACTTTGCTCATATAACTTATCAACCTTATTTGTTAATGTTTTAGTTATAATTCTCATGAATATATTATAATATGCATTATTTAAAGTTATAGGTCTCCAATTCTTTATATCATCTTTATCTCCTCTTTTCTATATAAACTTTATGACATCTGTACATATCTCTTTATAATTTATTCCCAATTTTAGCCATTCATTCAATACTTCTATAAATATAGTTTTTTGTCAATTCTCCATTTCATTATACATATGACATTCAATGCCATATAATCCCATTGCTGTATTCATATTTATATATTTCAATACTTCATTTAATTCCTTAATACTTATATATTATTTTTTCATATTTTCTTTTTCATTTATTTCTTTAACAAACAATTGTGCTACATAATCATTAATTATTTCACATATACTTTCCTGCTTCCTCACTTGTTTTCCTTCTTTATTTTTTAACTCCCTTATAACTTTTTCCTCTTCTTTAACTAATTTACTTCAATATGGTGCTTCTTTCCTTGTAAACATTATTTTTTATATAACAACTTATTAATCTTCACTTGATTCTTTTCATATATTTCCTTTCTTTCTCATAAAAGGTTCTCTCTTTCTTTAATAAATCACTAAATATTTCGTGACTTAATTTTTATATTTCTGCTTTTCCTTCTTTCTCTTATCCTCTGTACCTTCTAGAAAACATGCTTTATATTTTTCTTTAAAGCTAATCCTATCTTATAATCAAATTTCCATAAAATTCTCTCATACCTATATGATTCCTCCATAACATAATTATTGCTTTTTTATCATCTTGTTCCAGTTCTTTCTCATTTACTCTTTTAATTCCTTTACCTATTCTTATATATTCTTTTTTCATGTACATACATACACACACATATATATATATATATATATATATATATATATATATATATATATATATATATATATATATATATATACACACATACATAGCTAAATGATCAAAAAAATCAGTCTTTTTTATTCATTGTTCTATAATCTTTAAGTTATCGGATACCAAAAATAATCAAATTCAGGCATAATCTCATTTCTCCTATAAGTCCAATGTCTATTTTCCCATGTGTACAGTCATATTTCATAATCTCATTTACTGTTTTGATATTATATCCATTTTTCTTATTTATTCTTAAGTTGTAATTAAAATCTCCTACTATTATGATATCTATAATTATACAAACATAATTTAAAAGTTGTTTAAACATTCCTTCCCTTTTTTTTTATAATATATGTATATAAGGCTGTAATGCTATAAACACATTTATTCCATCTTAGGTCTAACACAGTTATATGTCCCAGTTCAACCAATGTGATGTGTAATATTCTAATATTCCCCAGACATAATATACATATACTAGAATACATTTTTCCCCAAATTCCAAATAATTGAACCTTTCCATAATTTTTCTGTTTGCATCCTTTCTCCCTCTGTTAGTAATCTAATGTCTTCTAATATGATTACATGTGCATCTATTAACACACACCAATCTAACATACCTATTCTCCTCTTAATATTTTTCATACTATTGACATTTAAAGCTAATATCTTCAGTTTGTAACAGAAAAAATTAAAAGGTAAATCTCATCCTTTAACTTTCTTATTTTCCTTTATGGACATACATTTATATTTTCTTTTCATTTCTTTTACCCTTTTTCATATAGAATTCTTCCTTCCTTTTACTATTTGCCAATTCGCATATTTCTCTTCACTTGTATCATTTTCTTGTTCTCCTTTGTTACCCCCTTCTTTAACATTATTTGATATTGCCTAATCTGTCTCATTGTGATTTATATGCTCCTGTACTGTACTTTTTTCTTGCCTTATATAACCTCTTTTCCAACTTGTTCTTCATCATTATCAAATTCTAACCATGTATTTCCAGTATTACCATACTTCTTACATTTTAAAATCACATTTCTTTGCCTCATCTCCTGTCTTTCCATATATAAACATTTCCTTTTACTACATTTACTAACTAAATGATCATCTTTTCCACAGAAAAAAACATGTTTTAGGCCACCCCCTGTATTTTATATAACTTCTATTACCACTCACATTTATAACACTTGGTATATATATTACATTATTATTTTTTTCCATTTTTAAAATAATCCCACATTTCCATCCCTCAGTCCACAGTCCTCTTTCATTACAAATTTTTGTTGTGTCAATAACATCTTTACATACAGTCAATAAATGCCTTTTCAGTTCAATAGCATCAACATCTGTTCTAAATTGAGCCATTTTTATAGTTTGTCTAAAAAAAAAAGATTGTATGGCATACTCTGACCAAGGATACAAGTTCTTTTATTGTTCGTACTTTTCTAAAAAAAATTTCCATAAACTGGCCATTTTCAAATAATAAGTCACAAAAACTTTCCTTATTAATTAGTATAAAAGCTCTTACCTCCTTTGCAGTAACACGTAATGGTGCTATTAAGGAATCTCACACTTCATACCTGTCTATTCCTTTTTCCTTTTTACTGCTTACTCATACAGTATATCTTCTCTTTACCTCCTTCACTTCTTCCTTTCTGCCTTCTCCTACTTTCACGGTTTGTGCATACATCTTCCCTTCTGGTTCACTGTCTCTTCCATCATTTTTTTCTATCCTTTCCATTATTTCACTCAACAATACTGCTGAATTATTTTCTGGTTCACTTTGGTTAATCATCTGTTCCAAATAATCATCCTGCAACCCTCTGGACTGGAAAAGGTTTAATACTACATTCCTTCTCACTTTCCGTTTCTTCCTCAAACAACTTCTTTTGGATTACATCCTCTGAATCAACCTGTATCTCATCTGTTGAAACATTCCACTCTATCACCTCCTTCCTCTCCACTATAAATCCTTTCTCTGCTTTCCACTCACTAACTTCATTTCAGGTAGTGATTTTATGAACTCCATACCCTTCAATACATCCTCAGCCTGGTTTGCATTTGCTATGATTCCTCCTGCCTCTCCAGCCACCTATGTGTCTGGATTGCAAACAGGAAGACAGATGCTACACACTGAAACATGTTCCCCTATGCAAAAGAGTAAGGGAAGTTCACAGATGCTCTAGCCATATTTCCCCAGTAATATAAATACCACTTTTAATCTTCCATAAAAAGCAGTCACTAGCATAGTGGGACTAACCTGGTCAACAAAGGATAAATAAATGTAAATAAATAAGTAAAACAATGGAAAAAGAAACTTGAGTTTATTTGTATCTGGGTATCTGAACAGGAGGGTCAAATTTGGATTAATTAACCAGCTACTGGGCAGTGTTTCACTTAAGCCACATCCTGACCAATTTCCTATAAAACAGTCACCCACCACCACAACAATGAGGTATCATAGACCAATGATGATGCCAAAAGATTTGACTTAATGTTAATGGAAAGCATTCTCTCATCTTATACAATATGTTTTTACATTTTAATTTCTTTGCTTACCAGTGCAGTATATCTGTAGACATGTTGCATGTGTTTCAAATAAAGTAACTCAATTGCATAAAAATCAAACTGTCCTTAAATACTGGTAATGTAAAACAAACAAAAAAAAGATTCCTTTAACATAGGGCAAAGTTAGATTTGTATGCAAACTGCAAGCATCATGGTTTAAAGCATGCAAGCAAAGAGCAGTGTGCTGAGCTTCATTTTTCAGAAAGATAGATGTGGTGGTGTAATCTGGTAATGTGATATAAACTTTTTACTATCCAAACCTTGAAAGGCACTCCATCATGTAATGACTTACTTGACAAATAAACTTGAAATTACAAACAGCAGAAAAGCACAAAGACGAAACCAGTAATGTCGACAAGTCCATTCTCAACATAGTCGACATTACCCAGCATACCTTACCAGCCAGACATATCCAACTAACGTTTTGCAGGGGGCAAGGCCCCTGAACCCCCCCCCCCCATGTGGGGCACTGCACCTCTCACACCCCCTGCTAATTATATATACAAACTCCAAGATTGCACTGCAGCGAGGAAATGGGTATATTTCCAGATACCCAATGTAGTACGATCTCCATGCAGAACATAGACTTCACAACAGCAAACGCATACTAGCATTCGCGGTCGTGGAGTCAATCATTTTTGGTTCAGTTATATGCACATTTGCGAACTGCAATTTAAACGTGCATCTTCATGCCCTGCACTTTGACAAAGTGATAGTAAACCAGTATAAACAATGCTAGCATTGTATGGGGATATGATTTGTTTGAGTTAAAGAATAAGTGAGCTAAAGCTTGCAACTTCCTGTTTGAACTGTTATCTGGTCTGATATACTGCTGTTTCATGTTGGGGAAAATAAACACAGCTAAAGGCTACATATTTGTGCCACAGTTGCAAGTCTTTACTAGCAGAGAAGGCATGAGATACAACCAACCCTGCAGGTTATAGTTGTCTCCTAATACAAGGCTCCTGGGTTTGAAGTTATCAGTTTTAGAAAACATAAGCAACCATTATGTATTCAGTAAAATTAACTAGGTTTGTAGATTTATTTTAAAGCAATTTTATTTTAACTTCCTTTAGAAAGTTACATAAAGGTCTGTGCTTTTTGTATTATTCAGCAGAGTTTGACCTTAGTACAGTTCCAAATCAAGTGTTTCCATATTTCAGAAAATAGAAACTCTCAAAGTAATGGTATTTTTCTTTGTCTATGACTACCTGTTTTAATAGTACCTGGAAAATAAATTTGCTTATAATGGTTTTTCTGTAAACAGACTTTCTCAATAATTATGTGACTACGTTTTGGAGCAGTTGTCATTAGTAAATAAGCACACATGTACACACTCACAAACATATTAACTTACAAAGAGAAAAATGAAAGAAGTTTTTCTTGTGACTTTAGTCACTAACATTTGTCTGGGCTTTAATGACATGAAACAGTGGCACTGCATTACCATGGCAACAGCCTGGGCTCAATATATCATACCTCATTACAGTAGTCAAGTGGGGACGTTTGGCCAAAAATTAATATACCAAGGCAAAAAAAAAATGCCCTCTGAGAAGCTGATAGCCAAGTGGAAAATAAAAAGGCAGTTGTCATTATACTGGCACATTATTCAAATGAGGAAGACCACATCACAACATTTCCAATGAACCATAAAGAGTTTTGTTGGGAAGTTGTAATCCATAAACCATATTTTGACTTGATTGGGTAAAACTAAATGTTTCAGAGAAAATCAGTTATATAGGCAGCGACTATCTAGCAAAACTAAGGCAGTTTTTTTTCTTTTTTTCTTTAGAAAGAACAGATGGTTGTGCTTTACCTTTCAACCATGAACGTAATTTTGTTGTCTTCATTCCTTTCCCTGTAAGTGCTATGCTTATGTTTACTGTTGTACTTCCAAACTGGACAAAGGCATAACTGGTACAATGCTCTACCAATGTTCTACACCTGAGAACAAAAGCAGGCACTGGTATGCATGAGTATTGGGCTTATATGTCATAGAGTTTGCACTTTTGTCTGTAAGCATCAGTAACACTATGATGACCATCAGTGAAGTTACCCTGAAAGCTGCTGTTATAAAACAAAATAGAATGATTTACTTAGACAACAGATCATAGGAAGACTAAATCATTGATGGAGTGTGCATCTGGCTACTGCCATTTTTGCAGATTATGAAGAAAGCACACAACTATACTTTCAGAAGGGCACTATTACCACTGAGCTGCAAAGGAACATTGGGCATTTGTCAGATGTGGAAGGTAACAGAACAGATGAATGGCTTGTGGCATGCATTCCTTACCTGAGAACTGGAGGTTTTGCACCTGCATATGAAGAAGTGAAGCAGAGATGAGCACAAGCCAGGCCATACTGTAATAAGAGTAATACAGTGAATGTTTGTAAGCCAGCCATGGCAGGATATAACAAAGAAATATAGATTCTGACTGTCCCCATAGTCTGCCAAATTTCCAGACTCTTCTCAAGCAATAATTTATTTTTCCTGTTCTCTGTGACAACTGCTGTATGTCTGCCTCATACTTTCATGATTTCCATCTGTGATTTTGTTCCAACTTCATCTTTGGGGAAATTTTTCTTAACCATCTACAACCTTTTCAGTCAAATAATGCTTTCTTCGAATTTTAGCCATCAATCTTACATTTTCAAATTGTGTACTCTTGCTTTCATAGAACTTTTATATCTGTTTGTATCTCTTTCTCAGTACCTCTCTTTTTGTTTCCCTCTTTCACTTTGGAATATGGTACTTGCTCAGAATTTATATATTCCTTTAGGCACTTCAAGTTTCTTTTGTACATTTCTTTCAGACTATTTTTGTACCTGTCTTTCAGACATGTATAAATGATAATCTCTGCCAGTAATCCATTATATGTCCTTTGACAGCTTGCTTGTCTGACTCTCTCTGCTGCAGAAAACAGCTCATGAAAAAATGTGCACAACTTTATTTTTATTTTATTTATTTATTACAACTTGTTGATTGGGTAGGTGGAATGATCAAATGATCCTTTTCGGCCGTGACGCAGGTGCAGTTATAAAATTCTAAAGTAGCATATAGTCAAGGTAGTTAGGTTGTAATGCAAATGAAAAAACACTGGCAACATATGAAAGAATATATATATATATATATATATATATATATATATATATATATATATATATATAGTAAATATATACATAGCAGTTAAATACAGTTATACTTGGATATTAACTAATTTACATACCATTTCTCAACATGCAACATGAAGACATAAGAATCTGGCTTCCTCAAAGAGCGAGGCCTTTAAGACTTTCAAAAAAACTGAAGACTGTTCCACATACCGGTACTAACTTTCTGCTAAAAAGCATGAAGAAGGCACAGAAGACAAACAGACCTCATTATAGCACGGGCTAACCTTATGAAAATCCATCATAATCAAGTAATGATGTGAAGTGATTGAGGAGTGGGTGGGGTGGGGGAAGAAAATACCTTACCTGCTCACAACTACAGAAAATGCATTTGTTAGAATCACTTGTTAATAAGATGAGGCACTGAACATTTTATTTTATGCTAAAAGAGAAAAAAATGATGGTCACACTGTGCTTAACAACTTATATCTTTTCTTTCAGCATCAATTTTTCTGGACTCAGGATTTCACAACATGATAAATGATTGCTGTCTGCATTTAATTTACAGATCATTTATGTATTTATGCCCCCAGACTGGTTGAACCTACAGGTATGTTCATCTGAAAGAACTCCTTATGATTTTTTTTAAAACATGAGGGACTTGGAACACTTAACTCTGCCTTGAAGCAAAGAAAAAAATCTTGCAATTCATTTTATAAATTCAAAGCAACACTTAGGTTAGGAATGATTCTTTAATAAATGAGTATGTCCTTGCATGACCACTGGGTACAATAGCCAAAGGCTTGTAGTTTGAGATTGTCACCTTAAAGTACACAAGAGAACAGATATTTATAATACTCTTTTGTAACATATTGTAATTTGATGAATAATGCTCAGCATTTTTAAATATTATTTATTTTCAGAAAATAAGCTATGCAACATCACCAGTGTATAAATTAGCAGTTTTCACAATTTCAGTATGTGTTAGTAAAATTAATGTTGTATGGTTTGAATAAAGTTGGCAGGCTCAGGTCTCCAAAAGAACAGACCAGAATGCAACATTTTTAGGAGAAAAGGCAATCACATTTATTACTGATTCTCCACAGGTATATGTATAGATTGTGATGACAGAAAAAAAGGCTTGACCAGCAAAGTCTGTGGATCTGTCACAAAGAATATAGCATGTCTGCCTCGTTTAACCAAAAAGCAACTTTTCTGTGCTGATTACAAGAAGTGTTCTTATCATACCACTCAATGTCTTAGCACAAAAATTCTGGACAAGGCTAAAAATAATAGAAGGCCAAAGACCTTAGAATCAAGGGCAAATTTTAAATATTGCTGTTATAAATTTGAAAAGTTACTAGCATACCTCTCAACTGTCATTATTTCACAGCAACATTATTATTTGTAGGCCTGATTTATCCCTGCACAGAATATAGGTTGATAGGTGCACAGTAGACTAGCCACCACATGATCCTTTTTAAGCTTAGCCATGCATCCCAAATCTCTGACAAGTTTTGGTACCCTAAGATTATTTTAAGGAGTATATTTAGGCTAGGGCTTCGGTAGTCAAGCATTTACAGACTGCCTCTCTCCATTAGAAACATCGGTGCCAGACCAGGGAATAATTTCCGATTATCCACCCACTGATCCAACTTACAGCTGAATTGGGTTAGGGAAAGCCTGTCTCTGTAACATGTCCTATTTAAGTTGCAAGCAAGGTTTAAGTCTCTAGATTGGGTAATTCAGATGTTGTTTGTTTTGAGGATATAGAGAAGATCCATCAGAGCCGGATCTAAGAATGCTTTGTATGCCAGGCATAGATGCCTCCTTAACAAGTCTGTAAGAGGCAGTACAGGGATAGCGGTTTGAGGTGTTCTGTGTTGGGCATGTTTATTCCTTGTATTCTTTTTGTAAGAAATCCTTTGTGGACATTCCAGTTGTTGCATGTGCCTGATCTGGTAAATAAAGAAGAGAGCATTGTACTCAATGGTTGTTCTGAAGAGGGCTGAATACAGTGGAATGATGATTTCCTTGGACCTAGATGTCATACCCTTACTTGTAAGATGGTCAACACAGAATCATTTATTTTACTGTAGACACATGATGGTCAAAGTTCAGATTGTCTACATGCATCTTCAAATCCCTGACTACTGGGTCTACTCTCAGGAGTGTGTTATCAGTGAAGCAGTTTCCAGGATTGACTTCCTGAAGGATACTATTATACATATATTGGAGGTGAGTTTAAAGTTGTGGACTGGCACCACTTGTTTGCCTGTGTCAGCCCTGGGGATATTAGTATCTTGGGGATGTTAGGACACACCTAGTTCCCAAATGTCTGCAAACTTGGTCAGCTAGAGGCCCTTGATGCTGACCTTAACTTCAAAGAAATAGATACCAAAAAGTAGCAGACCAAGTAAAGATCCCTGAGGAAGACTGCTAGTGACTGGCCATTATGTGGAGGTGGACTAACCTATCCTAATTTCTTGAGTACTATATGAGAGTCAGTTTGCTATCCAGCAGGTGACATAGGTTGTCTGGAGGCTCTAGTGGCCCTGATGGCCCCGATCGATCATATTTCATACCTATTTGCAGAGGCATGTCCCTATTTTCAGGCTTCATTTGCCTATTCACACAATTCTTTTAAGGTTCCCCTCATCACAACTGATTTTTGATGCAAACTAGTACACAGAAAATCACAATATACAACCAACACACTACAGTTACATCAATAATTAAAAGAAAGAGAGCACACATCTTATATCTCCCATTTTCAAAAGCAAAAATAAATGTCCTTCTGTAATAGGATTTTTCAGTGCAGTTCATTAAAGTCTACATATTTTACACTGTCTCTGATAATGCACTTCTATTTCTCTATCATTTGTGTCACGTTTTTTTTTTGAGTAGTAACTTGCATTCCTACTGGAAGCATGAAGAGTTATGTACTATTTGGTACTTAAATTTTATAATTAGATGTCCAGATGGTCTTTGAGGAACAGACCAAAAATATGAGGCTAACATC
This sequence comes from Protopterus annectens, assembly GCF_019279795.1. Taxonomy (NCBI): domain Eukaryota; kingdom Metazoa; phylum Chordata; order Ceratodontiformes; family Protopteridae; genus Protopterus; species Protopterus annectens. Next base: position 322,317,646 of record NC_056742.1, on the reverse strand, counting down.
TGAACATTCTGCAAAATTCTGGAAATATGAGAGGTATGGCCCTTTTCCAACCATGAAATCTGGAACTATCCCTTTGTATTTGAACATTAGTGCCCATGTACAATTTATTCTATAGGGTCAATGCTTCTACTCTTTGAAGAGCAGTTTGTCACATTGTACTTAAACTATTTTGTCTCTGTCTTCATATTATATCCCATTGTTCTAGAATGCTAATTTTTCTAATTAACATTTTTCTTCAGACTTTTCTAATTCTATGACATTGAAAGTTTCTGTAATAGTCCTTCCCTTTCCCTCTCTTCTCTTCCTTTTAATTGTGCTATGCTGTGCTGATTCCATTAAAAATAAGGTTATTTGCTTTGGTAGTACTGGGCAAGCCTGACCTGAGCTTGTCCAAAAGGACAACAAAAGCCTGAAAGTGGAACATCAGGTGGCTTTTTCTGTCTGCACATACTAAAATGCTGTTTTAATGATTGTCTCATTGTGTAATGGGTGCCAAAAGAACACATACGTAAAGGGTGATCTTTTTAGATTGAATCTAAACAAAAAAAAATATTTTGCAGGGAGCAACCCAGTCCCCCACACCCCCTGATAATTATACACACCAACTCCAAGATTACACAGCTGCAGGAAAAGCGAAACTTTCCAACTGCATTGCACCAAATTCTAGCAAGCAAAGCAGCCTTCAGGCTTCAAAATAAGCCTGTAAGAGCATTCACTGTTTTGAGCATTCACTCTTACTGACTTACTGTAAAAGGACACACATGTATGCACATGAATACTCATTATATCATACACACATACATGCACACACACACACATTTTCATTAATATGCTAATATGCATGCACAAACACAGTCACTCCCCATGCCTGTACACATGCACATGCATATACACACACACACACACACACACACACACACACACACACACACACACACACACACACACACACACACACACACACACACACACACACACACACACACACACACACACACACACACACACACACACACACACACACACACACGCACACACGCGCACACACACACACATATACGCAGACGCGCACACACACACACACACGCACACACGCACATGTGCACACACACACAGTTCTGATTTTGTGAAATTAGTAGTTTTTGGAGTAAGTATGTTTACATGGAAGATGTATGAGTCAAAGGGAGGCTTGCAGTCAACCTCACAATTTCAAGATTAGGTATTTAAAATTAAGCACTGACACATAAAAATAAAACATTAATCATAAACTGGGTAAACAAAGGCTGGTGTGGGCAACAGTTCCTTGAGACCGGTAATATTACATTTCCATAACCAGGACTAAATGTTAACTAAAATATAAAGAACATTGAACCAGGTTCCCTGTGAGCATTAACAAGCTCCACTACAGCAGTAGAGTTCTGCCATATACATAAAGATTTATACTTAATGCTTTATTCTTAATTATCCCCAGCTAACTATCTCTAATCCTGTTCCTTTCTGCAGTCCAGGCACACTGTTTCTGGCTCCCTGTGAGCATGTATAAGCTCCTCTACTGCAACGACTTTATGCTCACTGCTGTATGTTTAGTTTCTAGACACTTAAAGGCATACAGCGAGTCCTGCAGCACTCGTTGCTTACCAATCGGTATGCCCAGAGCTGACTGTGTGGAATTGACCCTTAATTGATTAATTGCTATAGGCAAAAGTACTCTGTGGGTCCACCATTATCTGTTGCTGCTCCCCCTCTGTTCTAACTGGAAGAAGCCGTATTAGTACATAGTTTGTAAAGGAATATAATATTCTATTATAACAACAATACAACATTTTGTTTGCTAGTATCTGCAACTGTTTCCCCTCTGTTTTAACTGAAGGCAGCTGTACTAATGCAAAACACACTACGTTTTGAGTGATTGCATTCTGTATGTACTTGCTGCCCTACTGTATGTTTATAGAAGTAACTGCAGTATATTTTTTAGAAATGTTGGATGCGCTCAGTCAGCGTTAGCTCGCTTTTCTGAAGAATTAGCATTTTTTTATTAGAAACCTGATTAATTGGTTTAATGATAATTGCTGACTTCTGAGTACAGGGTCCTGAATGAGGTATGGCTGTTTTAACTGTCTGCTATAATGTGGATTTTTACTGCTCTGTATCTCCCTGCCTGGGCTGAAATTGAAACTGTAGAATTTGCTGTTTGATATTGAATGTCTTAGTGTGTATTCACTCTGTTTTTGTATCTTTTTCTGCTTACTACATTCCCATTTATTCTCAGGTTGCTGCTTACACACACCCTCTTTCTCCACTCCCCCCTAGTTTACTTACTACTATTTCTAAACTGACTAAATATCTTACAGGTCACTGACTAATTTGTTACACTCCTGTCTCTAACTACTTATTGTTCCTTCTACAGCTCCAAATTGCTACATCTCATCCACCCCAGGTGTCTCACCCTGTTACATATAGTACCTGGGCATCCTACCCTGAAAGAACCATCAAGGAATCTTGAAAGAACTGCCAAGGGGTCCCAGTAGTGACTCCTGCAACTATTCTGCCTCCCCTCAAATACTAAAACTAGCTTGTATGCATTCTATTTGTGTAAATCATTTGTAATCCCTAATGGTTGTTATCTAACTCTGTGTGCGCCTGCTAGCAGCCTACCATCTCCCTCCAAGCTCTCTGGGCTCCATCCCACCCCTCTCAGGCAGCTTGTGTCTTCACCTCAGACCTATGCTGTTTGTCCACTAGGTGGGAGCCTTTACTCACTATCAATCTCTCCTAGCAAGTATAGCTTTTTTCCCTAACAACCTCCACTATCCTGCTTAGCTCCAAACCCCTGTGTATTTCTCTGCTTCTCTCTACCTTAGATACTTTGTGACCTAGTGCACATCCCCTGTGCCCCCTTACCATGGGCACTGCTCTCTGCTTCACTGATTGTTTGCTGCTGCCCACTCTGTCTTCTCTGCTCTAACCCGCTCCGTTCATCCTGTGGGCTCACTCCGCTCCCCTACCCTACCCCCAAATCTCACCCACCCCCCATTACTCTTAGCTTTATTCTCACCTTACCACACCCCCTTAGCTTCATCATCCATTTCCTTTCCTCTCCTCATTACCACTCCCTCACATAACCCTCCCACATACACTCCTACAGTTGCATCCCATTCTTATACCTACACCTTCCCCTCTCTTCTCAGATTTCCAATATAACCCTAAACTTTATTACATACTCCCTCTATTTCCATAATAACTCTATTACTTTACAACACATTAGTCCTAGTCATTACATTTGATTTCCTTTATAATCCATACTTCTCCCTCTTATAACCCCATACTTCTCTCTCTTTATAACCCATATTTCTCTACCTCTCTCCCCTCTGACATGTTCTCCTTACATCACCAGATCCTCCACACCCCCTACCTACTTCTGCTACTAATTCCCTTATACCAAGCCACCGCTTATACGTCCTATGCCTGTCCAATTCTACCAACTAAAACAACATTCTTACTTACTCTCCTGTACCTTCACTCTCTCCTCCATTTCCACTCTATCTCCACTTCCCTCATTCAATCCAACCCTTTGGTCCTTTTTCATCCTAATATCTTCTTCACTAAAGCCAAGATAGTGTCACCAACTCCTATCTTTAATTTTCCCAAATCTACTCCATGCAAGCCAAAATGGCTAAAGGGCATCTTCTTTAATAAACTCTTCCATGCGGGTGACATACATCCCAACCCTGGTCACATAACCTGTAACAACAACACCAACCACATAACTTTTTCCACCTCTCTTAATACCCTAAAGATCTTCACAATAAATGCTCAGAGTCTTACCAATAAATCTTACCAATTCCACACCTGGCTAAGCCATAACCAACCTGACATCCTAGCCATCTCTGAAACCTGGCTCAAATCCTCCACCTCTGACTCAGAAATTCTACCCCCTGGATTCCATATTCTCAGAAATGACCATGTAGGTAAAAAAGGTGGCAGCACCACCTTAGTCTATTCAAATTTGCTCACCTTAACACCCCTCCAAATTTCAATCCCCCAATTCCAGAACACTGAACTAACTGCTGGACTACTAAAACTAAACAAGCACAAAAACATCTGCTTCATTGCCCTCTATATCTCTCCTGGTAATAATATATCAATACTTGAAGAAATTCTCCTGTGGGCTTCCACAAAAAATTAACTATGAGACTTACATATTAGGAGATGTAAATATTGATTGGAACAAACTCAACAGCCCCTCTCCTTCCCTATCCATCAACCTCTACAACTTCACTCAGACTATCCTCTCTATCACCCGGCCTAACAAAATTAATCCCCCCGGATCCACCTTAGACTGGATCCTAGTCTCCAGTCCTAATAAAATAACCAACTTCGGCACTACTCCTGATACCATTAGCAACCATCTCCCAGCCTTCATTCATCATTCCACTAACTCTTCTTCATACCAACATCAATATATCCTTACTCAAACCTTCGCAACTTCCACCCTACTACTTTCTGAAATATATTCAAACAAATGAACTGCCATATTTTAAACACCCTTCCCCTGGATAAGCTATAGACCACTTTAACTCTGTCTTCCTCGACACTCCATAGCCCCCCTTAGAAACAAAAGAATCAAAACTAATACAGTTCCCTGGCTCGCCAAAGAGACCAAATAAATTATGCACCAAAGGGACAAACTGTGGAAACTTCACCAGAAAAACAATCTACCTAATACCTTGCTTTATTATAAACAGCTCCGTAATCTCACAAAAAAGCTAATCAACAAGGACAAAAAAACCTACTATACTAAACTCCAGTCAAATAACTATAACAACCCTAAACAATTCTGGAAGACAATAAACTCGCTTCTCCATCCAGGCTCAAAAACAAATCCCTGTCCAAACCCAAACAAAACTGACCTTGAAGTAGGCTCTGAATTCAACTCCTTTTTCATCAAAACCATCTCTTCCCTTACAAAATCTTTTCCCAACAATAACCCAGCTACCCTTCACCCTACCCCCCCCCAAACCCACCAAATAACCTTCTTCCTCTGTTCGAGCTTAAATCTGTCTCCACAACTCTCATAAAAAAACTCCTATCCAAACTTAAGCCCTGCTCTAATGCACCCGACAACATTCCATCATCCTTTCTAAAACATGCCGCATATGGCATTCCTCTCCCAATCAGTATCATAATAAACAGATCAATAAAAGAATCCTATGTTCCCAAACTCTGGTGCTCAGCCTTCATTCTCCCTCTCCATAAGGGAGGGAAAAATACCAGTGTCTCAAATTTCCACCCCATTGCCTTACTCTCTCCTATTTCTAAAATCCTTGAAAAGTGCATCCACCTCCAACTTATGCCATTCCTGACTCATAATAATCTCCTCACACCTACTCAGCATGGCTTCTGCCCTGGCCACAGCATCATAACAGCCCTAATTTCTTTTTTAAATACTGTCAACCAAGCCCGTGATTCAGCACAGCTAGTATCTACTGTTTTTGTTGATCTATCCAAGGCATTTGACACTATCTCCCACGACCATCTTCTTTGTCATCTCTCAAACCTTCACATCTCACTTAAAACTCTATCCTGTTTCTCCAGCTATCTCTCGGACAGATGTCAGGCTGTCAAATGGAAAAACTCCAACTCTTCCTTCTTACCCACCCCTACCGGTGTCCCACAAGGATCCATCCTCAGACCTATGCTATTTAACATCTTCATCAATAACTTCCATACTGCTATTCCCGACATCAGAATTATTCAATACGCGTATGACTCAACCTTAGTCTGCTCTGCCATTAACCTCTAAGAACTGATGTCAAAAACCCAAACCGCTTTCTCAGAAACTGAAAACTGGATGCACCAAAACTACCTATCTCTTAATGCAAGCAAATCCAAAATTCTACTATTCCCACCCACTAAGAACTATTTCTTCAATAAAAATGACTTCAAAATTCTTAGCCAAACCAACTCACCTATAGAAGTCATCCCCTCTGCTAAACTGCTAGGTATAATAGTTGATGAACACCTAAAATTCGATATACATGTAAAACAAAACATTAAAAAGACCCACCAAAAGCTAGGTATGCTGTATAGGAACAATCACTTTCTCTCCAACTCTACAAGACACACTCCAGCCTCTACTTTTCTCCTTCCTTCCTTACTATATGGTGCTCCTCTCCTAACCAACCTGTCCTCCTCCATTTCCTCCAAATTAGAAAGCTGCTACAATAAAATCTCTAAATTTGCCTCCAAAACCAAAAATTCCACTCACCACTGTCTCACCCTACAATCCCTGAAATGGCTAAAACTACCAAACCACCTAGATTACCTACAGCTCTCTATAGCACATACTCTCATATTTCAGCCTACAAAATGCCCCACTCTAACTAACATCCTTCCCCCCTATATTCCCAACAGAACCCTTAGATCTGAACATCAGAACTTAATAGCTGTCCATAAACCCAAACATCCTGCTGGCCAACTGCTCCTCTCCTATGCTCTAGGCAAAAAATGGAAAATTTCAAGGCCAAGCTTTTCACACATCTGTCCACTAAACAGAAATGCCCCTGCTTCCTCCCTACATGCCACAAGAGTCTCCCCCTACTGGTATATAAGCCCTCTATACCTACCTCAGGCACTTTCTTTCAACTCTATCAAATATCCCTGCACTCTCCCGCTGCTTTATCCCTCTCCCTACTTCTTCCACTCCCAGAGCTATATTTGCTCAACAACAGATGTAAATATTGTAAATATAGAGTACTTCTTTCTACTCAAATTGTGCATGTAAAACATATTTCACTATCTTTTGTGGATCCAAACTAATCATGTCAAATATCAGTACAATCTTAACACTTACTCTCAGCGAATTTCTGCTTCCTATACTCATTGAAAAAGCATAATTTTAATCTGTTCTACAGAATTGTTATCTGGTACAAGGTTGTATTTCTTGTAATCATATCTGTAAACTACATTTGATTCTTGGCATGGCTAGGGAGTGCCTTCTGTATGGAGTCTGCATGTTGTCCCCGTGGTTGGGTAGCGTTCGAAAGACATGCGTGCGTAAATGGGCATTCCTTCATTGAAGGTTGGGTGTCGAGCTGGCACCTCTGCATTTCATAAAAATCGATTGCCACTCATTAGCAGACCGGAGTTCTGCTGTGGCAACCCCTTACCGGGAAAAAGTCGAAAGACAATCAACTAATGCATTCTCATACCTTGCTTGCATTTCTTGTAAATCCTGTATGTACATTTTTTTTCTTGCAAATTTAGTATGTAAACTGTTTTTTTATGTATATGTAAACTTTAGTATGTAAACTGTTTTTCAATGCATTCTCAAAGCTTTTCTCCCCGGGCCTCCACTGAAAATGGGCCAGGTTGACCCAGTGGACTTCCCCGGTAATCAAACTAGAAATAAATAAATAAATAATAGTATTTTAATATGTTCATTAAAGCTCAAGTCAGAAATCTGTCAGGCTTTCATTCTTCATTCTGAGCCTTTTCATACAATAAGTCATGATTGGTTTGCTCCTTTATTTAAGCAATGAGAAACAATGCACTTTGGGTAGTGTTTGATACACCCATGTCTAATTTGGTTTGCCCTCTGGTGAAAGCTGAGCAGGTAATTGTTGCTGACTCTAAATATATTCAGCATTACCAATCAACTGAAATTGGCTGATTAGTGTTTACAATTAACAGCTAAATCATATTGTATTTCTTATTTACCCATTTATTTTTCATGCTTTATTTTCTCATTTCTAAATGGTACATTATTAGATCAATAGTATTAACCTCATTCCATTCACCTGTATTAATCAGCTCACGTTTCTGTGACTAACTGGTGTCTACTTTTGTTAGTATTACATGCAAGTTAAAATTTAAAGTACCACAGCTGATGTAGGGCACTTCTTTCAAAATACATCAACATCCTTTTGAATTATATAATTTGGTTGAATTATACGTTGAATGAATGAATTTGGTGAATGTTGTCCTTAAAGGAAGGCAAACAGGTTGAATGCCTGGCTATAATACAAGATAAATTTGAGACTTTACTTTAAGAACTGGGGTATGAGTTATAACTAGATTTAAGTTTTAATGGTCTGGGCTAGGTTTAGGATTAGAGACAGGGTTAGGATTATGTTTACAGTTAGAGTCCCTAGGGACTTGGGGACACAGATAGACAGTAATTTAGCCTTTGACTGTCATGTGTCTACAGTAGTGAGGAAATCATTCTATGTTGTGCAAATTATAAACAAAGGTATGGCATCTAGGAAGTCATTGTTCCACTGTGTTTGGTATTCATAAGACCTATCACTGAATATAATACCCCCTTTAAGTATCTAAACTGGCATATCCAATAATTGAACAGAGATTCCTCACTAAAAGAATACAGGGTGTAACTAACATGCCCTATACAGACCACTTCAAGGCCCTATCCCTGTATTCTGTCTCCTACAGGCTGTTGAGGGGACATCTATGCCTGGCATACAAGGCATTGTCAGACCCCACTCTGATGGAGATCCTGTGTATCCACAAAACAAACAGAACTAAAATTACCCATTCTAAGGACTCAAATTGTTCGGTATATATTTCTCGGAGGTACAGGCCAACACGGAAGGACTGTGGCTGACCAAGTTCACAGATGACTGCAAACTGGGCGCCATAATCGACTCTTCAGCCGACACAAGCATCCTCCAAAAGGGCCTCATAGAAACAGACAACTGGTGCCAGAGCCATGGCCTCAAGCTAAACGCCAAAAAGTATATAGTCATCCCCTTTGGCAAAAACAAAGTGCCCACAAATTACCACATAGGTGGTAATCCATTAAGTACAGAAGAAGTAATTAGGGACCTGGGGACCCAAGTTGATAGCAGTCTCTCATTTGACAACCACGTGGCCAAAGTGGTTAGAAAAACATTTTATATAGCCCACCTAATCATGAAGGATTCACATCTAGATCAGGGAGGTCATCGTGCCTCTTTACTCATCCCTCATCAGGCCCATAATTGAGCACAATGCCCCTTTTGGGATGTACCTTACCAGACACCTGCAGCAACTGGAAAGACCCCAAAAGTACCTCACCAAGAGGATCAAAGGGCTCAAACAGATGCCATATGCTGCCCGGTTAAAGAAACTCCAGCTCTACTCAGTGGCATACCGCCTGTTCAGGGGCGATCTGTGCCTGACGTATAAAGCCATGTCCAACCCGGAATTAATGGACATGCTGCACCTCAGAAAATCCAAATCCCAATGAGCTACGCACTTGAGAGACTTGAACCTCAGCACTGAAATAAATAGGACATGCTGGAGGGACAGATTCATAACCCAGAGGCTCCCTTCACTCTGGAATAAAATCCCAGTCCAGGTTAGGCAGAGTCCCTCATTGACTCTCTTCAAGAGGAATCTTGATGAGTGGATGGGAGATCATAGGTTTAACCCGGGTATCACTTCTGTGTCGCTGTTAGACAGAGGCACAGTATACTAACCTCGAAAAAGGGCATAGCAAAATTAATTTAAAATGGGTGGCGAAAGCCAAACACATTCTGGCTAGGCTTATAAATGCCCTAGGGCAGATAGCCTAGTATGAACCTATGAACCTATAAATATTACGTGTGATATAAATAGGACCTGCTGGAAAGAAACGCATGTATCCCAGAGACTAGCCCTTCTATAGAACAAGATCCACATCCGTGTGAAGCAGAGTTCCTCCCTAAGCCAATTCAAGTGTAACTTGGACAATTGGATGGGGAACAGGAAATTCATCCCTGGTTTGGCACCTATGTCTCTAATGAACACAGGCAGCCTGGAAATGGTTCATCTCCCAGGCCCCTGCTTGTAAATGTTTCGCCTCCCAAGCCCCTACTTACACTTATCAAGGGCACCAGAACTTGTCAGAGATTTGGGATGCATGGCTAGGCTTAAAAAGGCCATTGTAGTAGTTAGTCTAGTAAACACCTATGAACCTATGAGTTAAGTGTATGTGTTTGTTAAGTGCTGCACCCTGTATAGGGGTATGGTGGTTTTCTCTCCTGAAAGAAATATGGTAAGTATTACTGTGTTCTGTGCATTTTCAGTGAATGTGTATTTCACTGAAAAGGTTGATTTCCAGTTACATACATTTTAATTATATCATGTTTTCATTCAGGTTGTCTTTAGTGAAATGTCCTGTTATATTTAATGGTCTTTCCATAATCCAGGGTATACTGTCTTCTTCAGGTATACACCTGTTCCATTTCAGATATCCTCTTCTGTATATATTCTTAGTGTGAGAGCTGATTCAGTGTCCAAAGGGGGGTTTTCTATGCATCCGCACAGTGGAGTAACATCACATTGTATTCTACAGGTAATCTCCCTCTCTGTTCATGTCTATATCCTTCAATTCTCTTCACACTCGTTGACTACTTTTAGGTTGTGGCCTATGTGTATTCCTTTCTAGCCTCATTCCCTTGCTTGCTGTTGTTAGTATCTTCTTCTTCTTCTCATTATATAATTTTCCACAGGTGTTTTACTTTTGTTTCATCCAATCACGTCTAAGCTGCCATACATTTTGTAATCCATCCAACTTTTCAGTTTGTTTTAACCTTTTCTACTGTATTTGCATGTCAGCCTTATTCCACGTAATATGGCAAGCAAGCTGTTATGAACCAGCTTGCAGTTTAGTCAAATGTACCCCAAACTATAAAGTATATCTATCTGTGTGCGCGTGTGTGTGTGTGTGTGTGTGTGTGTGTGTGTGTGTGTGTGTGTGTGTGTGTGTGTGTATATATATATATATATATATATATATATATATATATATATATATATATATTTGTGCAGTTATTATTAAACCATACAGTAATATGCAAGCAAAATGTTACCTGTTTATAGGTGAGAATGCCTTATGCCATATATAAGTTCATAAGTTCATATACATCAGGCTTTAAAGCCATTCATAAATACCGACTGCTTCACATTTATGTTAAATACCGAGACCCTACCCAAATGTCAATAACTGGTTAATATTCTGTAACTTTTTAATATGTACATGGAGTTTATTCCAGAGTCTTGCAGTGTTCTGCGTGATGTACTTGTCTCTTTTTTAAAGTTATTACAACATTATTACTCTGTTATCATTGAGTGATGGTATTGGAATAAAAATAAATCTAAACCTAAGCATGCTTCCAAGAAGTCATCATTGCACACCACATAAGCATATTTATATATGGTTTTTGCTGTGCTGACCAAGCCAATTTCATTTTTTAAACTTGAGTTCCATTAGTATCATATATTTATATAATTTACTATCTCTGCCACGTTTATGTAGTTGAATTGTTGTAAATTACATCTCTGCTCTTAGATTTCTCAAAGTCCTGTTATATTTACAAATTGTAATAGATAAATATGATGTGTAAATTATATGTGTGTATCTGCAAAACATTCAGTTTGTACAAAGGAAAAACCTGTTGGTTTACATACCTTTTTAACACCATCTTCTGAGCACACAATTGTTGCTCCAGTGAATCACATACGTACTGCCTCCAAATGTTGCAACTTGGAGAACTGCACATTATCAGATCTCTGCACATCACTAGTCTGCTGACCAATCACAAACTGGGAGAGCTGTGGGTAGTGCATGTGTCATATATATATATATATATATATATATATATATATATATGGTCTATATTATAAGATCAACGGTTGAAAACATCGAACAACATATGATCGACACCTTATGGTCGATGTCTTCAAATGTCGACCTTATAAAAAGACAAAAGAAAAAAGTACCCTAACTGGTTTAAGCAAGGAGATTTCCGTTTACATGCTAGAGATTCTGAGCATTCAATATTCTTGTGCCGACAATGTCAGATTCGACATTGTCGGCTTTCGAGAATATAATATAGACTCTATGTATATATATATATATATATATATATATATATACATATATATATATATATATATATATATATATATATATATATATATATATATATATATATATATATATATATATATCCAGCATAGATTTGGAGAGCTTTGCTAGATCTTGAAGCTGTACTATATGTAGCTGTAACCAAGCCCCAAGAACTGCTATGTGACAGACCTTCCAAGATACCCTGCAAAGTAAACACCTTGTCAAAAAATCAAATATTCAGAACTTTAAACAAAGTATAGATAGCTGTTGGCTACCCAGCAACTTCACATTTAAAGGGTCAACTTTTTAAATTCTGTGTGTTGTAATTTAATATATGCTTTATCTGTGGCAAACAAGCTGAAAAGTACCGCTGGAACAAGAAGGCTGTCAGAGACTTGCAGTTTTACTGGATATATAGCCTAATTACATCTTAAGATGATATATGGCCTCTAAGAAACAATATTCATTATAAATACAAAAATGATGCTTGAGTTAAAAAATATAACTGCTTGTTGTCTAACGTGGACTGTAGGCTTTCTGCCTTTTATGTGCCTTTTGGCATAATAAAGAGAGATATATTTTATCAGTACACCATTTTCTGCTGGTCACCGTTTTTTCTATTTTGCTTGTTATCCGAACCATGACTATCTCCTATCTGACCCTATCCTTTCCTATTTGAATTGAAAAGAGCAAGTGTGGAGATCATCTAAGGTAACCCTTCAGACTGATGCCATGTTTGTGTATGGCTTTTAAACAAGTAAAATATCCTATTTAACAACTTAAAATATCCAGTTTAACAATTTTGGACCCATCCCTACTAAAAACATTCACTTTTATAGGCTTCCAACTTGTGTGCCACTAATGAAACTGGACCAAGAAGTTTTTTTTCGCTGTTTTTGCCTGCTGCTTATATTATTATTATAAATTACCCAGACTGTTCTCCTCTATTCATTAGAATGGCAGAAACCTAAGTATTTCCCTTCAATCATTTGTTTGGTAACATCTCTTAATATCTTCTAAACATGAGGTAAACAGAGTGAGGTCAAAATCTCTTAAACTATTGTTTGTTGCAATTGCTCCAGAAATGTTAAAATCATTGCTAATAACCTTACCTAAATAAATAAGTTATGGTCACTGAATTTAACAAATTATGCTAGCAACTTTAAGAAAACAAATACAGGCAGAGTTGATGTGACAGTTAGTACTTTCTCCATGCATTGCCAAAATTGTATAAAAGTACACACAAACATATGCCATTTGTATACCACACATATTGCATTAATTACAGCACCATAAATGCATGTTTTAACATTGTAAATGAGCTACATGGCATGGCTGGCTATACCTAGTATGAATAAAGCACATATTATACTTGTTTGTTCCTTTACATCAATCATTTGCTTTATTTTATTTGTCAGCAAATTGAAGACAATAAAGGCAGAATCTAGTCTCACTAGTGCACATTGCAGAAGTTAGCTACAGCAAAGATTTTATTCATAACTGCAGTGAACACTTAATAAAAACTGCACTTTCTAAGCAGTTTACTCAGCACACCAATATCCAATACTGTGCTCAAGTAGACAATGAGAACTTGGGAATTCAGTCTACAGTTCTGGAATTGCAAAAAGTTGGGTCTTTATTATATCACCAAAATGTAAATACATTGCATACCTCTTCATCAACCCATTTTCAGTGAAAGCGAAACTCCTCGAACGATTGTTACATCAACATTTTTCCCACTGTAAGTAACCAGTGGTCTATCTTCGGGAATTTGCCCTTTTCCCCGCTGTAGTGTGATGTTGGAGTTGGTATATTTAGTTAGGGGGAGTGTGAGGGGCACAACCCCCCCACTAGGGTGACTTTTATATTGTCTGTTTTTATGCGATTGTTACTTTGGCCCACTGCTTACTTACTGTTGGAAAAAGTTCGATGTAACGATCATTCGCTGAGTTTCACTTTTACTGAAAATGGCTTGATGCAGAGGTGTTCAACGTATTTACTTTTCTCTGATATAATGCAGACCCCAAAAAGTCAGTGCCTTTGGTCATATAATGGTATGTTTTTAAGCCAAAAGTTCACCTCAGTAAGTATGACTGTCCTTAAATCAGAAAGAAGTAGAGAATCAAAAATATTTTTGTCAGTGGGAAATATGTGAGTATCATAAGTTAGGGTGCTATTCTCAGCAAAGATTTCTATTACATTGTAAGGGAAGGAACGCAGCTGCCTTTCTTAAGTTCAGAGTGAGGATAATAGATTTTTCAATTCCTCCTGTCACATGATTTCATGTCTAAAGTCTCTTGGGTTACCTGGAAGTATGCATTGCTGGTGCTTAATGTAACTGCATTTGGCTGCCTCACTTTTTTGCTCTCCTTCATGACTGTGTACAATTCGTCCCATACTGCCTGGATGTGATTGTGCTTGTATTTCCACCAGAATGTAGCCCTGGATATAAAAGCTTTTTTTTTCCAGTTTACTTTTCTTTATTTATTTATTTGCCTTTGTTTACTGGGAAAGTCTGACTAGGTAATACCCGCTTTCAGAGGAGGCTTGGGAAGAAAAACTCCATTTGCTTACATTTGCATTATATTAAGTTCCAGTTAAACACAGAGTAGTTAAATTTCTATTTAAATTTATACGTAAATGGTAGTTACATTGGTGATGTCCCTCTTCTGAGCCAGTAATCATGGAGCCTCAATCCTTAAACTAACACTGTTGAGGGATATTCACTTTGAACTGAATTAGATGCACACAGTATTTCCAGATGTAGCTGTCTGCAGCAAGCACAATTTCTCTTAAGAGCACACAGAGAACATACTCAATCTGAGGGCTGGGTTTCCCACCCCGTCTCTCTCTCTCTCTCTCTCTCTCTCTCCAGTCCCCCAATAAGATCCCCACTGGCACAGCTGTAGAGTTGAGTCCTCAACCAAGTGTTCCAAGCCAAGTCCTCTACCACCCTTTCTGTGAAACCAGTGCTCTGTGTCCCTGCTGCAGGTAGCTGACACACACACTCTTTCAGATTTGATTTTCATACACACACACACACACACACACACACACACACACACACACACACACACACACACACACACACACACACACCTGGGAAAGGCTGGCACAGATTTACTAGCTCTGCTACCTATGCCCAGATTATAAGGTAGTTATATGCCACCAGTCAGCTAGTCTAAGGGTCTTACAAGAGTACCCAATTATACTGAGTAAAATTAATACTAATACAAATGGTAGTGTTTGTCCAATGCAGCAAGATTTTCAGGAGTGGCCACAGTGTCACTAAGTAACTATAAGTACTCTCAAAGGTTAAAATATTCTCTAAAAGACCAGCCACAAAGAAAAGTTTAAATATAAGAAAGAACAGAGATAGCAAACCAATGACCAACTGCACAGTCAACAGTAAAACCAGCATATACACGAACTGTATATATTTCCTTCAAGAACAGTATCCAAGGTTGTGATAGTATAAAATATTTATTAGAACAGGTTAGCGCTTTCACCGAAGTGGCTTCTTCAGACCTACATTTTTAATTAATTAACAACTCTTTATATAGCACAATAAGGCGAGAAAAATCATTCAGTCTTAAAGATACATGACAATCAATGCATCTGAAACATATAAAAATATAAAAATATATAAAAACTTCATTAGATAAAACTATAGAACATTGCTAATATATAAAATCTAATGACACTAACTTGAATATATAATACAAGTGTAATATTAATATAAAATAAAAATCAATGTTGTTTAACACATTTACCTATGTAGTCTTTTAGACTTTAAAAAAGGTTTGACAGGAACCATACCGTTAAGGCCAGGTGGAACATCAGATCTCAGTTTGATGATCCAATTCGCCTCTCTCGTTTCGGTATAGGTCCTGATGTCACCACCTCTAGGTCCTGGTATAATTATCTCTACAATTAAAAACTTAAATGTGTGTGTATTGCCTTTCTCAATGACATGTCTGGCCAAGGCATTAGTTTTCAACCCTATCCTAATGTTATAAGCATGTTCACGTATCCTGTCCCTAAATACCCTATTAGTCTTGCCGATGTAGAATGCCTGGCATTCCAAACAGGATGCCAAGTAGACCACATTCGGAGTAAGGCAGTTCCCATGTATTTTAAAAACATATACTCTAGATGTTACTGGATGAATGAAAATGTTGTCTGTATTAATATAATTGCAAAAATTACATTTATTGCACTTCACTGTTCCATACGACTCTACATTATATTTCACCATTTGTTCTTTGGGGTAGCATAATAATCTTTTCAAATTCTTTTTATTCTTGTAAATAAACCTTTGTGCTTCCCCAACAATATCCTTAAGTTCATGGTCTATGGTTAGAATGTCCCAGTGCTTTCTAACAACATCTTTTATATTCCCCACATCACTAGTATAGAATATGGAGCAAGCTGTTCTTATCACTATATTTGTTTCCCTGCTTCTTACTAAGGGCTCCTGAGTCGTAGTTAAACTATATGAATGCCCATCACTGAAATAGGGAGCAGCTCTACTCTCTCTAAGGGTGGGCATGTCGAAAACTCCTTTTTTAATCTCATTAACTGAATAGCCTCTAGATAAGAATCTATTACTTAATTCATTAATTTCATTAGTATATCCTAATTCGGTCGGGTTATATCTGGATATACGAATCGCTTGTCCTTTCACTACATTATGATATACATACCCCGGATGCATGCTTGTTCTATGTAATAATGCATTCTTATGACATTTCTTCCTAAATACACCCGTGTTAACCAATCCATTGGGTAACTTTTCTATATAAATATCCAAAAAAGGAAGCTTAGTTTCTGAACACTCATAAGTGAACTTAAGGTACCCATTACTGGAGTTGATAGCATCTACGAACTGTGCTAATTCAGTTGACGTGCCTGTCCAAATAAGGAACAGGTCGTCCACGAAACGTTTATAGAAAGGCACATATTTCTTGAAATGACACATAGGAAATAGATGGACATATTCCCATTCAGCCATATACAGGTTGGCGTAGCTATTGGCACAAGATGTGCCCATAGCTACGCCATCCTTCTGTAAATAGAATTCTCCTTCAAAACAGAACACATTAGATTCTAGAACCATCTCTAAAAAATACATTAAGAGCTCTATCTTACTTGCTTGCATCTGTGAGTTACGTTTCATATAGTTACTTAGCATTAAAATTCCTTCAACATTTGGAATAACTGTAAAGAGAGATCTTACATCTAAGGAAACCAAGAAATAATTAGTTGTTGTAACAAAGTTTTTCAAAAATTCATTCAGATCCAACAAAAACTGTTTTGTATCTCTCAAAATATAAATATTTTTATCTACTAATGGTCTAAGCTGACTCTCTACATAAATAGATAGCGGTTCAGTTGACCATCCCCTACCCGCTACTATTGGTCTAAATGGGGGATTTCCCATATTTTTATGTATTTTGGGGAGTCCATGCAAGACTGGTATCAAAGGAAATTCAACATACATAAATTCATATAATTCTTTATCAATAATATTTGCTTTATATAGGTCTTCCAAATTATTTTGAATTTTATAAGCAATGGTACCAGCCATGCCTTGTTCTATATGACCATAATATGTTTCATCTGATAACATAAGTCTCATTCCATTAATATATTGTTCCTTATCCATTAATACAACCCCTCCACCCTTATCAGCCGGTCTAATTGCTGGGGATTGATCATTAATCAAACTATTAAGTGATGTCCTCTGTTTATATGTTAAATTAAACTTATTCCTCGGTATCCTATTACCCTTGCTTTCATACATCCTGGATATGTCATCCTCTACTAGTCTGCTGCAAGCAGCTAATAGTGGATGAAGTGGTGGGGTGAACACACTAGGTTTCTTGAACTCTTTTTTAGGGTTAGAGCTTTGGTCGTTGAAAAAGATTTTTAAAGAAAGGTTCCGGACAAATAGCTTAAAATCCCTTATAGTTTCTTCATATATGCTAGCATTGGTCAGAATGAAGGATAGACCCTTATTCAATACTATCATTTCATCAGTTGTTAATGAATGCTTGGAAATATTAAAAACTAGTTGTTCGTCCTCCCTTCCCACATCTTTTTTAAATTGTGGTTCGTATATTTCTCTGGGGAGAGCTTCCTTTTCTGTCTTCCCCTGCTTACTGAGCGCATCCTTCCTTCTTTCCTTTCTAGTCTGATGGGGAAAGGGTGTGCTATATCAAAATTCTGAGCCCCTATTGTATCATTATCTACTACCATATGATTCTTATTCTTATTATCTAAAAATGTATTACCATCATTAATCTTCCTACGAACTACCATTGTACCTACACTCTCATTCCCATTGTAGGTTCCCTTCAGACTATTGCTGTTATTACTGGTATTGATATTCGTATTCTCTATAGGGGTTATGTCATTCATCATTCCCTCATTAACAATACAACCATTTCTGGTGTTATCAGGGTTAGTCTTCCTAACTTGACCATCTGTAAGTGTACTGGCCATAGTAATACCATTCACATGTCCAGTGCCTGCATTCCCCTTATCTGTCTTAGGATCACATTTATCACTTATTATAGATGCATTTTTTATAACATGCACATTAGTAACAGTTTTGTCCATGTAAGTTTGTTTCACAAAAGTTCCTTGACTCCCTCCTTCGTATCTCGGCCAAGTAAAGATATTCCCTTTACGGAAGTCATTAATGTCTCTTTTCAATTTGGATCTTTTTTGATCCAAAAGGCGTTTCTCATATTGAGAAACGCTATCTAGCAATCTGTTAAAGTGTTCATCTAGGAACTTCTCAGGATAGCGTTCATATAGATCGCATTGTTGTTTAATAACTTCTGTTTTAAGCGCTTCCTCGAGTGGTTCAAAAAACTCATTGAGCAACTCCATATAGCTAAGGCTTACCTGTATATATATTCAAGTTAGTGTCATTAGATTTTATATATTAGCAATGTTCTATAGTTTTATCTAATGAAGTTTTTATATATTTTTATATGTTTCAGATGCATTGATTGTCATGTATCTTTAAGACTGAATGATTTTTCTCGCCTTATTGCGCTATATAAAGAGTTGTTAATTAATTAAAAATGTAGGTCTGAAGAAGCCACTTCGGTGAAAGCGCTAACCTGTTCTAATAAATATTTTATACTATCACAACCTTGGATACTGTTCTTGAAGGAAATATATACAGTTCGTGTATATGCTGGTTTTACTGTTGACTGTGCAGTTGGTCATTGGTTTGCTATCTCTGTTCTTTCTTACATTATCGATTGGTTTGGTTTATTACAGAGTAGCATTTACTCTGTTGGGGCATTCATTGGATTATTTGTAAAAGTTTAAATATATTTAATAATAAATAATAAAATAACATGAAAATATTAAATATCTATTTACAACAAACACCATAGTTTCAATCACAGGAAATATTAAAAATAACACAGATAGATAGATTCACACAGTTACAGAAAAACAGTACTTAACTAATCTCACTACATTTTCCCGACTGATCTAAAGAATCACTATTCCCTGGTTACTTACTAAAGCAAGGCAAGATGAAGTGGATGAGTGGTCTTCCATCTTTGTCAGATTTCAAAAACAGACTGCTCTGAGACTTTAGTCTCATCTAGTATTAAAACATTATTTCTGTGCTGGATTACAGAATAACATCACATACATCTGCTCATGTGACACTTGTTCCCACACTATCCCCTCACTAGAAACTGAACCATAATTTAGTACATATGTGTTACCATACACACAGATATAGCTTTGCTGGGATGTGTTATAGCATCTAGAAGCTATAAAAACATTTCAGTACTTTCACCCTTCCAATTAATTTACCCCTATGGACAATACAGTAGGATTCCTAGTCCTGGTTTTCACATACATTTTGTCTCTGGCTATAATCAGAACTGCAAGATACAATCTTTATGGCCTTAACCAGGTAATTTAACTTCAGACTATTTTTCAAAGTTAGCTGGACTGAGATTAACCTCTTCTCTTCCAGTATCCTCTGTTACAATATATTAATTTTCAGTCTGGCATAAATGTGTATTTCTTTTCTGTCTAGTAGGATCCACCTTTGGTACATTTTTAACACAAGCAGCTTTAGAAATTAATTTTTAACACAAGTATCTGTACAAATCAGCTTGATATACAAATGATACATAATTCTTTACAAAAGTCCAACTAGCTATGCTGGCATATGTTGCACATCCACTGCCCTACTTCTCCTGGCATAGATGGCAATACCTCCCATCATCACAACATTTATATATTCTAAGATTTTACAGAGGTGGAAGTTAATAAAGAGAAAGCTCACATGCAACTTTATGGATTATACAGTCAGCAGTTATATATATATAAATTGTTTTGTCATTTCAGTGAGAGGTTGAGAGTATTCTGTTTATGGAGAGTATTATATGATGAACACAAGGTCTTAACCTTGTGATGAGCATATGCAGGACCAGGACTGGTTAAGATGTTGTTTAAGCAGTGGTTTAAAATTGTGGAGTTTGTCAGAGAGTTTTATTTGTGTGGGGATACTGTTCCAGAATTTAGCAAAGTACTGGGAGTAAAGCGAGTCTCCTGCAATGTTATTGTAAGGTAAGATGACGGACATATGTTGATCCTTCACATTTTGCAATTATTAAGATGTTAAAAAAATGAACAATTGAGTGCTGCACTCTACTGACAAGTCAAATAAAACAGGTGTCTGGTGTTTGACAGCTTTCTTAGAAAAAACAAATTTTTGTTTTGTGTAAGAACTCTAGAAGAAATTTTCTTTCTTGGGACATTGTTTTCCTCTTAGTAGAGAAATAGGTGATGATAATATAGTAATCGATTTACTTTAGTAATTGATTAATATACTGTTAGCAGTAGGATTTTTCATATACTGATACAGTGGAAGTGACATGTTGTGGGGTAAGAATAAACAGCAACAGTAACAGTGATACCATCTGAGAATAAATATTAAGTAAAAAGAATTTGTAATGTATATCGCAGACTGTTTCCAGCAAATCTGGTACATGGGCTATCATATGATTGTGTCTTTGGCCCTAACAGAATGGTTGCTTGTTCATTAACTGCTGAGTCTCACCCTCTCATTGTTCTTTACAGCTGGCATCCAGAATGTAACCCTCCAGAGGTTCTGACCAGATATGATGTCAGGCAAGATCATGGTTGTCACCTGGGGAAGCTACCTTTTGTCTAGTCAACCAAATGCCTTTCTCCATGGAAGTTACTTTTTGGCAGGTTAAGCAATTCCTATGACCACTGTCAGAAATTACAGGCTCTGAATTTAAATGACCCCTTATAACTGTTTCTAAGAAGTATTATCCATTTTAAGTGGGAAACCACTAGACAACCAAGCAAAAAAGTCTGAAATTTCATTAAATTGACATAAAATTCACCTTTGGTTTTACATAGATGCTCAGAGAGACTTCCATTTACAAGATAAGATGCTAAAGCCACCTGAGCAACAATACTGATTTATCTATTGATATCAGCTTGAAAAGACATCAAGGGAAAAAAATGGCAAAACTTCGAATAAAAGCCACAACTCACTTTACTGGAATAAGATGTTTCAGATGAATGTTCCACTACTGTCTTACAACAGTCCTGCTTTGACAAGACATTTGCTAGAAAAAACTGAAAAATGACAAGTGTCCTGATATTTTAGTTTCTCTCTAAATACTGTAAAAATATGATCCTGTATATGAAATAATAAATATGACTTTTTAATAACAGTATGTTTTGGCTTCAGTATTAAAATGAAAATGATTCCTTTGCACTAGTAGAGAGCATGGAATAATGTTCCAGTAGTAAATATCCCCTCTGAACATCTGAAGAAGTAATACTGTTATTAGGAAAAACATAGGCAGAATATTACTAGATGTGATCAACCCACCCTGATGTGGAGCAGATGTGTAAAATTATTAAAGACATTTCAGGTAATGCTTAGTGAAAATGATATCATGCAATTCATTTTCAAGAAATCCGATTACTGTGTTAAACAACTGCTTAGTCTATGGAGGTATAAAATAAACTGGTACTAAGACCATAAGAATGCACATTTGAATGGGGCATGATGAACCAGCTATCGCCTTCTGTTAATTGCAGTGCTATACCTACTGACACTATATTTCACCTTTGCTTGGAAACTTACTTTACATGTATCTGACTCTATTAACCCCTATGTTTATAGCTTTGTTATTAATTTAATTATATTTCCTCCTGAGTGACAGCTGTCAATGGGCCAATCACATGGGTTAGTTTAGCAAGTTAGAATTTATTAAATACAGTTAAGCAAAAGCATAGATGCAGGTGTTATAACTGTATTTACATTTATAGGTTGCATGACTGCTTTGTAGGAAATGAGGAACTTTTATCACCAGCACAGAAATTGGCCAAGGTGATTCAGTTCCATAATATAATAGGAACCAAAAATACAAAGAACTATATGCAACTGTGTAGAATTTACCAAAATTCTGTTATTTTGGTAAAATGCAGTCTAAGTGCTGGGATTTTTAGTAGCTGAAATGTGTCTTTATTTGCAAGAAGATACAGAGTATTTTATTTGCGTCTCTCAAAATGTTTTTTTGAGAAGTGTCAACAAACAGTGCCTATAGGTGCTTAAAGAAACACTTTAAAGATATGCTTTAATCAATAAAATGACAGCTCAGTCAGCAGAGCAACATGTCTCTTAATCTCACTACTCAATAAGTGATGATAGTTCTAGGTTTAAGTGTACCTTCTACTTTAATATACAACACATTTTTTTTTTTGGGGGGGGGGAGAATAAACTTAGAAGATGATTCAGAATTCTTCATAATAGTCCTGCAAAAAATGCAAAGGTTTTATTGCCCAAAATGATAATACCCACAAGAACTACAAGACACGCAATGTTGAAACAATGTGCTTACACTGGCGGAGTAGACTGAATGTTTATACATGCTCATTAACTCTACATAGATTTGCTCTTAATAAAAAATGGGATGTTGTAAAAACAGGTAACAAGAAATATGCAATCTTTGCACTATTGCAGCAGTGTCTACTTGGGCACAGAAAGAATACTTTCAGTGTAATTTCATTTACTTGTTGAACTTGCATTTGTACTTTTTATCTCTAAGATTAGGTACCTTTTTCAGATAATTAAGTGATAACATCCAGTGAGTTGAGCTATATAAAATAATAAGCTGCTTCTCCAAGTCATTAAATGCCTAGTCATAGCCAAGACATTTAATGACCAAAAGAAACAGATTATAGCAACTACATTTCAACTCACTGGATGTTATTACTGTTATGCAAGCAGAAAAACCTAAAAAATCAGTCTCTAATAAAAATTGGAGTCATGAAGTGATAAATTATAACACCGATCAGCATTGCACTACACTAAAGTACAAAAGGAAAGGTAGACTGTTAGAACAATGTGTGACTAATCTTTTATTAAACCTCACTTTTTCAGCTTAGAAAAAAAGGAATTTAAGAATTCTGGTTTCTTAAATGAGTACAACAGATTTTTTATCAGCCTTAATTCTGCTGAAGTTCACCCCTGACTAAACTCAGAAATACAATATTTTAATTGGTTGAAAGCAGACACACACTTCTCAAAGTTTAAGGGTGTTTTTCTTCTTATTTTTCTTAGTTTTATTCTTTTTAGGTATGCTATCTCAATACTGCCTATACTAACTACTTATCTTCAGTCCTAAATCACTTTGCACATGCACTTATTTGATTATTTATGTACCTTTCACTTTCTCATTAGATGGGTGGCAGTGTCTTTAGTTTCCTGGGTTGTGCATATGGAATTTAAATATGAGGCATACACATAAATGCAGCATCTGTATTAGAACTTACTCTTTATAGTGTTTAATGTGTCATCATCTATTACATGCACATTTCTTGATAGTTAACATATGTTTATTCACTAAGGTTTTTTCAGTCACATTCTGCATCGTCCACCCAGGCATTCAGTCTAGTTTCCTTGCTAATGTTGCAATTTGATCTTTCTATATTTTATTGCCATTAAGTTTCACACTGACCCTCAGAGGTACAGTAAAGCACTTCTCAAATGAAGCTGTACTCAGGATTCACTGCTTATATTTGAAACAAATACTCCAAGTCAGAAGGATTAACATACTGTACTGTTATATTCTGGATGCCATACAAGTCTCTCTTGAACAGGGTTCTCTGCCCCAGCAACTTGCCAGCTCCAGGTGGACAATCAAGTCTGTAAGGGGCAGTTTTTTTTTTATTTTTTGTTAGTCTATTAAAAATGTCATATACCTGGAGACTTTCTTATGTGCCATCTAGTACATAATGCAGAATTCTTAATGTGTCAGACTCTGTACCAAGCACGATAGATAACATCATACTCCTGTTTATAATATTAAAAATGTTATTGGTAAAGATACAGCAGATGTTTTCTACATAAATTGTCCTATTCTTAACTTGTCAACATGTGTATTATGAATTTAGATACAGTAGTCAGAGTAAATAAATCTTCAGTTTATCGGAAGGTTAATATGCAATGTCCTAGAAACCTTTTTTGGTACAGTATTGCCATTCTCTATGTAACCACATACAATACCCATGTCCCAAGATGATCCTGCATTTAGCAGATGTTTATTATGATTCTGTCCACTCTATCCTTTTATTTATGGTGGATGTAGGTACAATGTGCAGATCTAAACTCAATGGAAAAAGTCTGTTAGAAATGCAGGGGAAGAGGCACTGTATTACTAGCATTACTAGTAGAAAAAGGAGGTTATTCCTTCGGACAGCTCAGTGATGAGACATTACCTTAAATACTGTGCACAGTTATGAAGACCTTCCCTCTCTCTGCAAACACATACACAGAGTGGATGTTGTCTAGGAGGGCCACAAACATGATATCCGGAAAAAGACAAATCAGTTATGTACTTGTATGCAGTGAGACCGAATCTTGGCAATTGGTAATACCCCAGTCTTAACTTGTTAAGATCAAGTGAAATCTACCAGTACTGACCAACACAAAGCAGCAGAATACAAAACCATGTGTTTCTCCCTGATGTCTGTGCCAGTAATATCTTCCTGACTTTCTGTAACATAAGACTGGGAGTTCCACTTTTTTTTGACAGTGCTCACTAAGTGCTTTATGGCTTTGTAGCTAGTAGTACATGAAGCACACAAAGCTTCATCCACTGCAAAGAATTCTGATTGGCTCTCTGATCATAGCCCTTTATTATGTGTTCTCCATATGGGTGCCATTTCTTGGCATCCATAATACGCCTGTTATGGTCATCAACCCACTCATAATCTTGAACTTGAGGGGGCTAAAGCAAGTTAAGGTGAAGAAGTTAAGGAAAGTGAGGAAGACCTAAGCAATACTGTAAAGTGTCCAAAAAGAATTATTAAAGCTAAGGATGGGAGCATTATTTAGAGGCAAGAATTGTACAAAAATAAAAGGAGACAACTCAGGAGTGATACAAGTACATTTTTTCCACAGTGATGATTATGTATGAAACAGGTTTCCTCAAAAATGGTATATTTATCAGAATGTGATATATTTTTTTTCAATTTATTTTATTTATCCCTTGTTTACCAAGTTAGTTGCACTAGGCCAGTAGCCTCTTTTCAGTGGAGACTTGAGGTGGTATTTCTACTACTAGGGGAAATTTGTCCAGGGCATCTGCGAATTTCCCCTACTTGTGTTAGTTCATGAGTGGGAGACTGATTCATGCGACAACTTCCTGCATCCATTCCAGGCACATTGGTGAAAAGCAGAAGTAGGGAGTAGAATGGAATATGTTCAGGGAGAACTTGTGGGCAAGGATTCACTATCCTTGCATCAAACAGAGGTTAAGCAGACATGTAAGATGTCTTTGAAAGTAAGCGGAATCAATTGGGTGGCAGTTGAGCTTGTCCAAAGCAGACAAGCAAGCATCCTGCACCTCCAAACACAAGCCAGAAAGCACATACTTCACCTCAGCAGTGTGCCTCACGACAGCCCCTAAGGCAAAACACCATACCCAACATGCTAGTAATAGGAGACTCTATAGTAAGGCACACAGATGTTCCACTCACCAGGCTGAACAAGGAGAAGGTAACTATCAGCTGCCTGTCAGGTGCTAGGATCCGCCACATAACACAGGCACTTAAGTCACTCCAGAACAAGTATAAGTATAACGCTGTCATTGTACATGTTTGTGTTAATGATCTAAGACATACCTCCCTGGACTACATGAAAAGAGATATTGAGGAGCTCTCTGATCATGTAGCCCAAGCTGGTATGACCTTGACCTTGAGTAGCATACTACCTTCACCTAGAATGATACCACAATACAAAGACAAAATTATCAATTTCAACAATTGGCTAAGCTTCTGCTGTCATTCTAAGGGGATCCAGTGTCTGTCTGCCTGGGATGACATGATAGACAAGCCTCGCTGTTTCGCCAGAGATGGTTTGCACCTGTCACCCCTAGGCTTTCGAATACTGGCCAAGGCTCTTGCAGTCTCCATACTGCCTTTTTTAGGCAAGGCTCAAAGGACAAACCAACCACCATAACCAGAACAGGTAACCAAAAACTAAGGGTAATGCTACTCAATGCCAGAAGTCTCAACCTCAAAATGCACGCACTCGAGGCACTCCTCAGTATGGAGAAAATCAATGTTTGTGAAGTGACGGAAACCTGGTTTAAGGCTCCAGAGAGCACCCCAGCACTACCAGGTTACAATTCATATCATACCTTCCGGCCTCAGTTACCAGATCGCAGTACAAAGGGCGGAGGTGTATCCATATTCATCAAGGATACCCACATCTCCAGGTTAGTGGTGCAGCATGATGCCCCAGAGATCATCCATGCGCAACTATAAGCAGGCAAAACCACATTTCAAGTCATAGCCTGTTATAGATCACCCACCATGTCCCACGATGTTCCCTTAGCATTCCTTGAGGCATTAGAAAATATAAAGGTCCTACCCAACACCATAATTTTGGGTGATTTCTACTACCCTGGTATAGACTGGACGAACTACCAAAGTTCTAACTCCTATGCCCAGCGGTTCATAGAATTTATAAATTCAAATGCCCTTGAACAACTGGTATGTTCTCCCACTAGAGGGGACAACATATTGGATTTAGTCATCACAAATATGGGCGCCCATTGTACCACACCCGTTATCACTCCCTCTCTGGTCAGATCAGACCACAAACTGATAACCCTAGACATCCTCACCCCTCCACCTCCCCCAGTCAAAGAAACCATCATAAAAAACCTTTCCAAAGCAAACTTCAAACTACTTGCATCAGACGTGGAAAGCTTCACTATTCCCTTGCAGAAGGATAATGATATCCAGGATGCAGAATCCTACACCAAGGCACTTTATATGCATCTTCAGGATTGCATGGACCGTGCTATCCCAAATAAAACCAAGACTCCTTCCTCAAGCAAGAAGAAACCAGTCTGGTGGACCCCGGCCATAAGCAAACTATACAGTAAAAGGAGGAGACACATACAAAAAAAGGCCAAATCTCAAGTAGAAAAATCTTCCCTGATCAGCATTAGTAAGAAATCGAGGGCCCTCATCAAGTCAACTAAAGCCAATTTTGAAAAGAAAGTTGCCATGGATGCCAAGGATAATCATAAGGCTTTCTATAGTTACGTCAAAAACCTAAATGGCAACGCTCAGGTCTGTTCTGAGCTAGTACAAAATGGAACAAAACACACTGACCCCACTGACATTGCCAACATCTTGGCTGACAGGTTCAGTGCAAATCCCCCCCCCCCTCACCACCTACAAGGCCTATTACTATTCCATGGGATTGTGTAACTCCAATTATTACTGATGCGTTGGTTAATAAGGCTCTATCTAAAGCTAAAAACACTGCCTCCATGGGACCAGATGGTGTCCCAGGCTGTGTCATACGCGAGCTCCAAAAGGAATTAACCCCGCATCTGAATACCCTGTTCAGTCTCAGCCTCTCGACAGGATATTTGCCCATAGAATGGCGCACAGCAACGGTGGTTCTGCTACACAAGGGTGGGCCCACAACCGACCCTGGGAACTACTGACCAATAAGCTTGACCAGTCTGAGCTGTAAGGCAATGGAGTGAATCATTATGGAACTCATAAATGGAGAGATTGGGAACCTCCAAACACTTGACCCCACACAGTTCAGCTTCGTCAAGGGCAGATCATGCCTCCTGAAACTGGTGGACTTCTTTGAGACAGTTACTCAGGCTATAGATAAGGGAAAGGAGGTACACACGGCTTACCTTGACCTTGCTAAAGCATTTGACACCATTCCCCATTCAGGTATTATTGATAAACTCTCCAACCTGGGCATAAACCCTTAGGTCACAAGATGGATCGCAAACTGGCTATCAGACAGATCCCACAAAGTAAGAGTAGCGGGATCTATGTCCGAATCCAGACCAGTAATGAGCGGTGTGTCTCAGGGCTCTGTCCTGGGGCCCCTCCTGTTTGGCATATACTTCTCAGAAGTACAGGCAAGCACTGAAGGGCTGTGGCTGACCAAGTTTGTGGATGACTGCAAACTGGGTGCTATAATAGAGTCTCCGGCCGACATGGATATCCTCCAGAAGGGCCTTAATGAGACTGATGCATGGTGTCAAAGCCATGGTCTCAAGCTAAATGCTAAAAAATGCGTAGTAATCCCCTTTGGAAAAAACAGAGTACCCACGAGCTACCACATAGGAGGTAAACCCCTGAAATCTGAAGAGGTAATAAGGGATCTAGGGACCCAGGTAGATAGTCAGCTTTCCTTTGATAACCATGTTGCCAAGGTGGTTAGAAAATCCTTCTATGTGACCCATCTGATCACGAAAGGGTTCACATCAAGATCTAAGAATGTAGTGGTGCCCCTCTACTCCTCCCTCATCAGACCCATTATTGAGTACAATGCACCAATTGGAATGTACCTGGCTAGGCATCTCCAGCAGCTGGAGAGACCACAGAGGTACCTCACTAAGAGGATTACTGGCCTCAAACAGTTGCCCTATGCAGCACGATTGAAAAAACTAAGGCTTTACTCTGTTGCATACCGCCTTCTCAGAGGCGATCTCTGTCTAACATACAGAGCCATGTCCAACCCAGAACTGTTGAACATGCTCCATCTTAGCAAAACCAAATCTACTTGAGCTACATGCTCTAGGGATATAAACGTCAGCACAACAATGAATAGAACATGCTGGAGGGATGGATTCCCTTCGCAAAGACTTCCCTTGTTATGGAACAAGGTCCCGATCTACATAAGACAGAGCCCCTCACTATCACTCTTCAAGAGGAACCTTGACGAGTGGATGGGTAACAGAAAGTTCACACCAGGGATCATACCAACAGCTCTACTTTATAGGGGCCAAGGGTACTAGATGCTAGATCAAGGGCCTAGGGAACTAACCAAAGGGGTGGTGAATACCGCACAACGTGGCTGGGCTAATATATGCCTTCGGGCAGATAGCCCAGTACCTACCTATGAACCTATGGATTGCAAGGAAAGGTGATGGTGAAGGCAATTGAGCCTTCAGATGTGTCGCAGATTGAACCAGGAGATGTAAGTATAGGAGTGAAGGTGTCCGAACCTTCACAGGATTCAGAAATGTTATCCCAACAAAGACTGTTTAATAATGAAAGTGGGTCGCAGAGTGGATATATTATTACAACCCTCCAGTCAGGAGGGTTGCAGGATGTTATTTTACAGGAATTAATATTACAGAGTGAACCAGAAAGTGGAGAGGCTGTGTCATGGGCTGATATTATGGACAGGGTGCAAGAAGAAGAAAGTCAAGAAAAAGTTGTAGGAAGGTAAAGTAAAAGAAGGAGGAACAGGAGAAGAGACAAAGTTTGAAAAAAATGAATAAGAAGTATCTAGTAAGAATTAGGGGTAAAGAAGAGAAATGTTTGAACAGGTATGATATTTGGGACAATTTTATGAATCCATTGGAGATACCACAAGAAATTAGAGAGTTTATATATATTAGCAAAAACTCTTTTTGTGACATTATATTTGAATCTTGTCAAAGTGTGGAAAAGTTTTTGGATAAATGTGATTCAATAAAGGACTGTGGTCCATGGAACTTGTATGTTTTGCAAGTATTTAACAGGGAAGCAAAAAAGAAAGCATTTATACAGTTCTGTACTGAAATTCAGAGACACTCAAAGACTGTTTAAAGATGCTGTGCAAAGATGTAGTAGACATTATGAAAATATATGATAACAGGAGCTTATGGGCTGGGGAGTGGAAATGTTCTGTTTTATATTAAAAATGGAAAATGACAGAATTGTGCATATCAGTACCATAATAAATGCGAAGGGAACAAATATATTGTAAAATATTGGGGACAATAAAAAACGTGTTTTCTTTGTGGAAAATGTGATTATTTAATTAGTAACTGTGATAAAAGAAAATGTTATCTATGTGGCAAAGTGGGGCATGATGTGAAAAAGTATGATTTGAAATATTTTAAAAATAGGTCATATATGGATGAATTGCAAAGAAAAGTCAGAAGAATATAAAAAAAGGGGAGGCAGGGAATAAGAAGTTATTCAAGTTGTTGAACAAGTTGTTGTTCAAGATATTGAACAAGAAGGAAATATAGAAGAAGAGGATGAAATAGAAGAAGTAAATCACTTAGTGGGAACATGAGGTAAAATAACAGGATACTGTAACTGAAAAATAAAAGAAAAAAATACAAAGTTTGTCAGAAGTATGTGAAGAAGAAGAGATGAATTAGAGAGTAGTGAAGGGAAAGAACAATTTTATTAAGAAAAGAGTAAAAGGAAAAGAAAAGTATTTAGGTATAAGTACAAAACAGAATATGAAAGGGAACGAATAGGCAGCTACATATAGAAAAAGTATATAAAGATGAAATAAAAATAAATAAATAATTGAAAGTGAGAGTATTAGCAATAAATGTTAATAGTATAATATAGAACGGAGAATAGCAATATTAGAATACTGAGCAAAAATGGATATGGATGTGATTATTGTGGAAGACATAAAAATTACATCAGAGGAAGAAGAAAGATTACACATAAAGAAATTATGGGGAGGTGAAATTGGCTGGAATATAGGAATAGAAACATGTTCAGGTATAGAGCAGACCATCAATAAACATTTTGGATTTTAGTTGTAATGGGGAGAATAGCAATTATAGATATTAGATGGAAGTGCCAAGTATATTGACTTATTGCAATATATGCATATATGACAAAAAAGGAAAAGAAGATATGTTCAGGACATTATTAGAATATGTACGTGTAAACATGGAGATTATACTGGTATGTGATTTGAATTGTGATCTAAGGAAGAAAAAGGAGAGCAGAGACATAGAAATGTATTTATTTATTTGACATTTATTTAACATGGTGGTCCAACTGTGTCTAAAGAACGCATTTTCAGAGGAGGCCCGAGGAGGAAAAACTCCACATACAGTGCAATACAAATACATTATATTCCAAAAAACAATACACGTGACATGAGGAATACTATACAAAAATAAGTTGATAGAATGTAAGCTAGGTTAGAAGATTATTTATTTATTTATTTATATTTGTTTACCGGGAAATTCTGACTGGACACAGGTCCTTTTTCAGTAGAGGCCCCAGGAAAAAAGCTCCACAACTACAATAAAAAGTAAGAAATATGCAATAGAAGTATACACTGGAAATAGACAATAGAAATATACACAAGAAAATGTTACATTAGTAGGTGATTATACAGTAAATAAGATGGCGTGTAGAGTACTTGGTACAGTAGAAGAACATAGAATATTAAGTGTTAAATTGCGCAGACCGTTAGATGATACCTAAGGATTGAGCTGGTAATAAGATATGAAGAAAATAATGCTATACCAAGTGGCTGGGAGTGTCATTAGTCGGGTTGGAGCAAGGGCAGAGCCAATGCATTTTTAAGTGAGGCTTGAGAGTGGTTTTGAATAGGCTGCTAGATGGTAATTTGGTTATTGGGGAGGGGGTTGTTCCATAGTTTAGAAATAGCACAGGAGAATAGTGCTTATCTTGCTGAGTATTTGGGTTTGGTGGTGAGAAGCAGATTTTTGCTGTTTGATCTTACGGGTCTGGAAGAGGAGTAGGGTTGGAGTAGGTTTTGGATTGATGGAATATTATGGGGTTGTTTATTAGTTTATGGGCAAATGATATAATACACATCTGAACAATTCTGTAGAGTTATATCATTATTGACAATTTTAGTCATTCTAACAACATATGCATAGCCTATGAGTCGATAAAGTGTACAAAAGTAATAAGTAGGTAGTACAATGTATGACATTGGTTGTTATAGTACATGAAAAATAAAATGCTGGTTTCAGTTAGGAAAATAATAGCAGAAGAGTTAGTGATGCAGAAAGATAGTGAGAGAGTTAAGAAGAACAGATGCATTACAGACTGAGAAGTAGCTTAAAGATATGGTATAGAAACAGTGAAGGAGTTACGAGAGACATTAGGATCTTGTAATCTGTGAAGGAGTGAGATGTGACAACAGAAGAAGAAAATGAAGCCAGCATGGAAGAAGAAGACCTTTGCAGATCTATGTAGCTTTGAGATGAATTTTTAAAGAGGATGTAAAGCAGGTTAGGCCAGGTATAGACCTGGTAGCTAGAGGTAGTGAATTCCATAGTTTAGAGACAGAATATGAATACATAGAGTGACCTGCTTTTTGTTTTGTTTTTTTTTTTGTGAGTTTTGAAATAGCTAAGAGATTTTTGTCTTCTGATCATAGGGATCTATTTGGTGTATAAGGTGTGACTAAGTTGGATAGCGCAGGGCAGGCAGTAGGCTTGAAAATAAGAATATGCAAACTGTATAGCCGAATAAAAGAAAGTTGGTTGGGAACTTCAAGCCAGTTTAGTTCTAGTAGTGCTTCACAGTGATGTCTGTGATATTTAGAGTTTGTGGTAAACTTAGCTAATTTGTTGTAGCACTGTTCCATCTTGCTTAGAGTGTAAGTTTGTAAATTAGTTAGGATAGGGACACCGTAAAGAAGGGAGGGAAGTAAAAAGGTTTTTGCTAGGGAAACTTTGGTTGCTGTACTAAAGAAATGTTTTTTTCTATATGAGTCCCAGTTTTTGATGAGCTTTCTTTATATTTTGCTGTATATGGTGGTCGAAGGAAAATTTATTGTCAGTGATTACTCCTAAAAGTTTTGTTTCCTGCACTATTTCAATGACAGGGTTGTCAGATGCAAAGATGTTGAAATGATCGGTGACAAGGGAGGTGTTTTTGGGTGGAAGAGTACTAATTTAGTCTTCTTTGGATTAAGAAAGAGTTGGGTATTTTTTAGCTAAGATTCAACTGCAATAAAGGACTGTTGAATTTTCTAAAGCAGTTCTTGTAGTGATTGAGCTGTACAGTTTATGGTGGAATCATCAGCATATTGAATGAGTGTTCCAGCGTGGAAGGAAGTCTGAAGGTCGTTAGTGAAATTGTTGAAGAGTAGGGGTCCGAAGATGGAACCTTGAGGAGCTCCAGTAGGGTTGTGAAAAAGGGTGAGAGCTCATTGGACCATTGCACTGTTTGTTTACAATCCTCGAGGTAGCTCTGAAACCATTTTACTGTGTTATGTGAGAAGCCTATGTTAGACAGTGTGTTCAGTAGTAGGGGGTGAGAGACCGTGACAAAGGCTTTAGAGATGACAAGGAATACTGAGGCTATATAGCATGTTGGATCTCTGGCCTTGTTCACGGTGTCTGTAAAAGATAATAGAGCTATAGCTGTGCTGTGACTGGGTCGGAAACCATGTTGGGTTTTGGTTAAAAGATTGTTTGCAATAGGTATTGCATTATCTGCTGATAGATACCTCTCTCGAGAATTTTGGATATCGGTGACAAGATGGATATCGAATGGAAATTGGTTAGTTCAATAGAGTTGCCTCCTTTGTGGATGGGTGTGATGTGAGATAGTTTCCATTTGGTTGGTACTTCTGATTCAGATAAAGACATATCTAGAAGGATACTGATTTGGGTCTATATTATATAATTGAAGTTTTACAACTTTGAATACCATATGATCAACACCATATGGTCGAAGTTATAAAACTTCGAATATATAAAAAAAATAAAATAAAATGAGGAAACAAAAAACAAAGGGTTGTAAGCAGGGGGCAAGCCCCCCCTGCACTCCCCACACCCCCCACTCTTTAAATATACCAACTCCGAGACTGCACTATAATGCAGCAAAGGGAAGATTTCCCTTTATTGCACTGTATTGTGATCTTGGAGTTGGTATATTTAAAGAGTGGGGGGGTGGGAGTGCAGGGGGGCTTGCCCCTGTGCTTTAAAGTGTCAAGTAACATTTTTTTTAAATATATTTTTTATACATATTCAAAGTTTTATAACTTCGACCATATGGTGTTGATCATATGGTATCCAACATTATAAAACTTTGGTTATATAATATAGACCCTACTGATTCAGTAGGTGATTGAGTTGGCAGTAAGTTTGAGGTAGTATGGTGGAAGTTTATCAGGTGAGGTGAAACAAGGTTTTAGTTTTTATAGCAGTTTCTTTATGGTGTTTGTGGGTATGGGCTGAAATGAGAATGGGGTGTGTATGACATTTTGTTGAGTAGGGGTGTTATTAATGATAGGATTAGAGGTACTAGATGGTATAGGATTAGTGCCTAAATAGTTTAAAGCATGGTGGGTCCAGTGTTAGGGGTGTTAGTATTTTTGCTATTGATTTTATGACGTGGTTGTTAAAGTTTTCGGCTGTTTATGATGGTGGGGTATCAGGTGATGGAGTGTGATCTGTATTTGTCCCAGGGTTAAGCAGAGTAGCTATGAGCCCCAAAATGTTAGGGGATTGGTTTTATGCTGGAACTGAAGCTGGGAATGGCATGATTTCTTATCTTTGTTGATTGATTTTGTAACTTTGTTATGTAGCGTTTTGACGTTAACATGATTTTGTTCATTTTTATTTAGTTTCCAGGTTTTCCAG
Organism: Protopterus annectens; assembly: GCF_019279795.1. Taxonomy (NCBI): domain Eukaryota; kingdom Metazoa; phylum Chordata; order Ceratodontiformes; family Protopteridae; genus Protopterus; species Protopterus annectens. Next base: position 322,282,786 of record NC_056742.1, on the reverse strand, counting down.
GCTAGGTCCCTTTGCTTCATCAGGTGTTTACATTTCTTAGAGAGCCAACGGGCTGAGTTCATTTTGATTCTTTTTATACGAATGAGGACTAAGGTATTAAGTATGTGAAGGAAGGTGTTGTTAAAGTATAGTACGGCATCATTAAGGGGTAGTAGTTTAAGGGGTGTCCAGTCTATTTCATGTAGGGGATTGTTGAATTTATGCTGACAAAAATTAGTTGAATTCCTTACTGATTTTACAAGTTGCACTCTTAGTTTTTGGTAGTTTGTGCTAATGGCATAAGCTGGCAGATTATTGCTCAGGGAAATAGTGTACCTGAAGAAGGATAATTGGTGGGGTGGGATACTAGGATCCAGTCTAGGGTGGATTGGCAGGTAAGATCTTTGCTGTGTCTTGTTGGACTATTGATAAGCTGTGAAAAACCATACAGATGGATAATATTTTATGGGTAAATTGGAAGCAAATGTCTGTCAATCTATATTAACGTCTCCCAAGATTATCTTTTCATGATTTATTGTTTGGTATTGCCAGGATAATATATCTTCCAACACTGGTATATTGTGACTTGGTGGGATATATATTACTATTATGCAAATTATTTTTGTTGTGTTGAGGTTCAAAAAAGAGATTAGTACCTCAGCATTAGAAACTGTAGGTACATTACTGGGTGTAGGGTGTGATAGTGAGTGCAGAGGGATAGAGAAGGACTATCCTCCCCCTTTCATTTTAGATCTAGCTCTTCTGGTTATTGCAAAGTTTGGAGGTATTATTTCTGAGTCTTTTACATTGGGGTATAGCATATTTCAGTAAGGGCTAGTATGTCAAGTTTATTTTGATCAATCCAGATATGCAGTGAAGCTATTTTAGTAGGTAAACTTCTAAGGTTCAGTGTTAGTATGTTTAAATCTTTGGGGTTAGGATTAAAGGGTGGGTCTGGGTTAGGATGTATGTCTCTACTTTTGAGTAGCTAGGTGATAAGGAACGAGTACCATGGAATATGTTTTGTTATACATAGGTGATGGTACTGGTGTGAAGTGTTGTTTCATAGGAGGTGAGGAGGCCAATTTGTGGATTGAATAGTATGGGAGGGTATAGGGGAAAAGCTGGTCGGAGATATGTGAGAAGCTGTGTTATCTGGGAGACGGTTAGAGATGGTTACTGATGTGTATTGGTAACTGGGGGTATGTGATGATATAGTTGTAATGAGGGTGGGTTTACAAACAGTAGAAGTGGTATTTATATGTTAGAATGAAATATCAGGTGTAATTAGAGATGTATGTTATCTAGTGATATGCGAGTAGCTTAAGGTGAGGTTTGGAAATGTGTTGGAATAGTAAACAGTGGACATATAAAAGAAGCGCTATTTTGTTGTTTCAAAGAGTTTAAAAATAGTACAAGAAGACACATGATGTATGGGATTTTCTGGCCATTTAGCAATTTGGTTAAAAAAAAGATTCATAACAAAAGGTAAAGGTATACAATGAGTAAAAGAAAAAAATGGATGAAGGAGTATAGCTGTTTAGGAAATTATGGAAAAAATCACATATAAATGATTTTTTTTTAAGAACTGGACATTATGGTGGTTGTTAAGACAAATATAAAAAAATGTTATTTGGAATGGCAAAGCTTACAAAGAGAAGTAGGAAAGAATAAATATAAAGAAGCATATAAATAAGCTTTAACAGCATTGGTAGTAATAAGAAAGAGTTTTTTAAGAGAAAAAGGAAATATATAAAATGAATCAAGAAAAAGTTAAGTATTTATTTAAAGGAAGATATTATTTACAACGATAAAAAGAAGTCAATGCACTATATTTGAGTGGTATAGTCAAGAATAAAGTGCTAATAAAATATCTGAGAAATACAGAAGGCGAAATGGTGAGAAATCAACAAGATATTATGAATACAGTGATACATCATACAAAAGAAACATTTACTAGAACTAGTACAGAGAAAATATTGAGGTGGAATGTTAAAGGATTGACAGAACAAGATAATGAGGAATTAGAAAAAGATATAATGGAAGACTTGAATAAGATTTTAAGACTGGTAAACGTAGAATTAGCTATAGGTCTAAATGAGATAGATAAACTGGGAGAAAAAAGCATTTGTACCTGTGTTAAATGAATGGTTAAAAGATGGTTTAGACAAGAAGAATCATGCATGGGAGCTATGAAATTTATATGGAAAAAGGGGAGGATGATGATATTAGAAATTGGAGACTGATAGTATTTAATAATACAGATTATAAAATATTTATGAAAATAATAGAATTAAGATTGGAAAAAATGCTTAAAATATTGGAGGAGACAATATTTGGAAGGAAAGGAAAAGGAATACAAGAAATACTTTTAATAGTAAGGGAAATTGTGCATGATATGATATATAAAAATGTAGATGCAAAAATGATGGTAGGTGATTTAAATAAAGTAGTTGATAAGATACAACATGAGGTGTTATGCGACATAATGAAAGAATATTAGATAAGTGAGAAAATCAGAAATATTTTTGAGACAGCCTACAAGAATAATAAATTAAAAGTGTTAGTAAATGGTTGGTTAGGTCAGGATATTCACATGTGTAATGGTATAAGACAAGTCTGTCTTGTGAGTAACATTTTATTTGCATTAGTTATGAAACACAGTGGTCATGAAAATAAGTATATTGTTAAAAGTGGCAGAATATAGCAATTTGGAAGGTATTAGGATACCAATTATGTTTACCTATGCAGACAATATAGTATTAGTAGCAAAGAATAAAGAATGGATTAAGGAAGCTATTAAGTTACTTAACAGGCATTTGAATGCTATAAGAATGAATCTAGAGATAAGAGCAGTGTTTTAGGTGGCAAAATCATTGTAGAAAATATTAATTTTAATAAAAATGAAATAACACTGCTAGGCGTAACTTAAAAATTTGAAAAAGAATTGGAAAGACATAATACAACAGATGAATACATACTTGTATTTGAAACTGTAGACGTTGCCATATAAGAAACAGGTTTTATTTAATAAATTCAGTTTTATTATGAAAAATTTAATATTTGGCAAATGTGTATATGATTCCCATGAAATATGAGAAAGAAATTTTGTCAGTCGTGTTCTCATTTATATGGGGTTCCAGGTTAAACCCAGTAAAATGAGTCATAGTATATGTTAAAGAAGAAGGAAGAGCATAGGGATTGATAAATCCAGTAGTATATACAGCATCATCACATTTATATAAAGTATTAAAATGGATGAAAGATGGTGGTGCTGTGGTAGCGTTGTCGCCTCACAGTTAGACGTTGCCCGTTCAATTCTCAGTTAGAGCATCTTCTGTGTGGCGACATGCGTGAATGGGCGTTCCTTCATTGAAGGTTGTGCATTAGGCCCGGCAAACCAGCACGTCAAAATCTACTGCCAATCATTAGTGGACCGGAGTTCCGCTGTGGTGACCCCTAACCGGGAAAAGCCAAAAGAAAGAAACAAACATTAAAATGGATGAAAGATGTAATAGATTATTACTAAGTGTGATTATGACAGGAAAATATAAAACAATATGGAGTATGATGGAAACATCCAAAGGAGAAAAGCAATGAATGGGGAAAATACTATGGAAAAAGAGGTTAAATGAGATAGAAGACAAACAGGAAAGTATGGTATATGAATATAATGAATAAGTATTATTGTATTTATCCATGGAAAAACATTGAGGAAAGGAAGATAAAGACATTTCAAGTTAGAATGAAATGGTGTAAAAATAAGTAGAATATAGGCATTTTTATGGAGATTATCAATAAAAAAAAATTGCCAGTGAAAGCAAACATGCCATATAAAAAGAGAGAGGAGAGAATCTGTAATCATTGTGGTGAAGGAGTGACAACAGAACATGTTTTATTGAATTGCAAAAGAGTAAAGAAATTATGGGATAAGTTATCTGAAGATTATTTATAAAGCATTAAGAGAATAGGTGATATAAATATGTACAAGGCAAAATATGGTTATTATGGAAACAGGAAAAAGGAGTTTAATACAACTGATAGTAAACCATTTTATGTAATTTGGACTATATGGAACTAAAGACTCAATGAGATAAAATATTATAGAAAATGGATATTAACTGAGATATTGAAAAAAATAAGATTTTGGTTATGAGGAAAATAATATGGGTCTTAAAGAGAAAGTGTCTTGGAAAAAATGACAGAAAAGGTGATGTTTGAAATTTGTAAATTGTTTTGTAAATGTATAATATGGGAATAATGTAAATAATGTAAACAGTGTAAATATTTCAAGTGTTGCATTAAATAAAGGACCTCGTGCTTTTTTTCTTCTTCTGTGTTTCGACTGTGAGTTTCAATAAACTGGATGATTGGTGCTGTGTTGGGCATTTCTAGTGCTGCATTTGTAACTGTTTATTAGTTTTATTTACTTGGCACGTGCTTCTTTACTTGTAACTTTGTAGAAAAGATGAATAATGATATACAAAATGCCAATAGTGACAAAAATGAAAGAGGAGGATGAATTAGAAATTGAGTCAGAAGTTAGTGGTGAGGAGAGATTGACTGAAAGGTTGTTAAAAAGAAAGATTGTATTGGAAAAATAGTAAAAGAAAAAGCAAAAAAGAAAGGAAATGGATAAAAAATATGCAATTTTATATAGACTAAGAAGAAGAGAAGCAACTAATCTTAGAATTTTAACAATTAATGTGAATAGTATAAAAGTTTAGTAAGTAGAATTGGAGTATTAGAGTGGTGTAACAGATGTGAAGTAGATATAATATTAGAAGATGTTAGAGGTTTATAAAAAATGAAAGACTACAAACAGAAAACTTATGGAGAGGAGGTATAATCTGGAATTTGGGGGGAGACTTCTTTAGGGATAGTAGTACTATATAGTACAGCAATTTCAATATTAGATTTTACTTTAGTAAGACTAGGACAATTATTAGTAGTAAGACTAGGACAGCTATTAGTTGTAGACTTAAGATGTGAAAATAAAGTTTATAAACTTATAGTGGCCAATTCATATGTAACATTTAAAAAGAGAGAAAGACTGTTTAAAGATGTATAATAGTAAATATAGATATTAAAATTACAGGTGATTTTAATTGTGACTTAAGAAATAAAACAAAAAAACGATCAGACAAAAAATGAGGTAAATTAGTGTGGAAATTTAATATTAGGAAATATAAATACAAGTACATTTAGGAGAGGAAATATTAAAACAGAGATTGATTATTTCTTAGTTTCTAAAACTATAGAAATAGCTATAGAAGAAGCTTTAGAAGCAGGATTTTCAGATCACATAGCAATATGGATAGAAAGTGAAGAAAATAAAAAACATATAGAAACTGGAAAATTAATTAAAAGAATAAATTAAAGTGTGGAATGAGAAAGGAAAAGATAATATATTGGAATTATGAAAGGACCATATAACTATGAGAAAGTTTTATAATAATTGGACATAATGGTGGATGGTATTTAAAGAGAAATATAAAAAAAATGTTTACAATGGGAATGTGGAATAAGACAAAAAGGAAAAAAAGAATACTTGGAAATGCAGAATAAAGTATTAGAAAGCTTGGAGAGAAATGAGAAAATATGTTATAAGAAAAAGGAGATATATAAAAGAAATCAAGAAAAAAATAAGGGGTTGTTGGTATAAACAAAGATATTTTCTGCAAGGAAAAAAATAGATGAAGTATTTCCCTGTTTAAGTAAAATGATAAAAGAAGAAAGTGGTATAATGAGAAAAAATGAAAAATAAAAAGGGGAAGTGGAAAACAATAATGAAATATTATGGAAATTGAAGTACAGTATGTTAAAGAGATGGTAAGGAAAAGACAGATTAAAAATGAAATTAAACTGAATGCTAAGGTCTATATTAAATTCTCAAAAGCCAACAATGTCAAATTCGACAATGTCGACCCAGGAATGGCGAAAGTGCAGAACATCGAGCGGGTAAACGGAAATCTCCATAAGGGGAGATTTCCATTTACTTCAATGTGGTGCAGTCTCGGAGTTGGTATACTTAAGTAGTGGGGGTGCAGGGGGGCTTGCCCCCTGCCTACACTCTTTAGGTTTTTTTATGAATATTCAATATTTTAACAGTTCGATCACTAAAGGTCGACCTTTAGTGGTTCAAACTGTTAAATGTTTGATGTTCTAATATAGACCTGAATGTTACACAATTTACAAATGAAATAAAGATGTGGGTGAACAGATTACCTTAAAGAAATTAGACATTACAGGTTCAGATGGTATAGGTTATTTAATGTATAAGAGCACAGAACAGCGGCAAAAAGAATTCTTAACCTTTATATATAATGAATGGCTAAAGGATTTGTTTTATACAAATATGTGATGGAATCGTGAGATTTATTTAGAAGAAAGGGGAGAAAGATGAAATGAATAATTGGAGACCAGTCATGTTAAATAATACTGATTATAAGATATTTATGAAAATAATACAAATAAAATTTGAGAATAAGGTAGATAAGCTATTAGAAGAGAGTTAAAGGAAAAGGATGTCAGGATGTATTAATGATACAGAAATGATAAATGATGTTAAAGAAAGTAAGGAGTCAAAATTGATGGTAGGAAATATAAACAAAGCATTTGATATGATAGAGCATGACATGTTATGGAAAATAATGGAAGGAAAATTCAGGAAGTAATTAGATCAGTATATAGGAAAAGCAAAATAAGAATTTTGATAATTGGATGGTTAAGTAAAGAGATAGGGATGAATAGGGTTTAAAACTAGGATGCCCAATGAGTAGCATTTTATTTGTAATAGTAATGAATTAGCTAGTAACAACAAAAACAAAAACAAAAAAAAATGAGACAATGTCAAAAGTGTAGTATAGACAGAATAATGGTATCAAATGTCTTCTTATTTTATCTTATATGGATGATATTCTTATTACCAAAGACAGTAAAATGATGGAAGAAGTGATTTTGTTTGTAAATAATAGTTTACAAAAGATTTGGGATGTCACTAAACAGAGAAAAAGTAAGGTATTTAGATCAGAAGAGAAATTAAAAGGAATTTAATTTGGAATAAAAGAAATATCAGTACTAGGAATACAATTTGGTACATTCAATCTTATTAGGGAGCAGTAGATGAAAATTTTACAAGAACTAAAAAGAATTAGTATGGAGTGGGTATAGATTATCTTTTAGAAAAAAGTAAATTTGATGAATTCCATATGGATGGGAAAATAGCATATGTGATCAGTGTATATATGATACCAAAAGATTTGGAAAAACAGTTTGTTGAACTGATACTTAGAATTATTTGGGGATCTAGATTAAACCCAGTTAAAAAGGAGCATTACATATATTATATATATATTTATAGCTGAAGATGGTGGGGGGGGTTGGGTCTGTTGAACCTTATAGTTTATGGGGCATCATTGAATTTATATAGGGTGGCAAGATGTATAAATGGAAAAGAAAGAAAATTGGTAGTAAGATTGTTTAAGAAGGAATATAACAGAAAATGGAATATAATAAAAAATTAATAAAAGGGAGAGGAGTTGGAGAAATGAAGAAATAAAAATGTATTAGGACAAAATAAAAAAATGGAAGTTAAGCATAAAGGAATTTGAAGAAGACAGGAAATTGTGGTGCAAAAACATAATGATGAAAAATTATTGTGTGAACTCATGTGGACATTTGTCAGAAGAAAAAAATAAAAGCTATAAAACAAACAAAAAATGGTCTATGAAGAATGTGGAATGTCAATTGTTTTTATAGGGGTTACAAATTAATAGATTGCCAGTAAAAGGAAATATGCCATATAAGAAAATAAATGAAAGGATATGCCTTTTTTGTGGTGAATTAGAAACTGTAGAACATATTTTAACATGTTAAACAGTAAAAAAATTATGAGAAAAATAACAGAAGAATATTCTGAAAGAAATATGGGATTATAAGCAGATAAATGTAGACATAATTGAATATGGATTTTATGAATATGAGAAGAATTTGGATAAGAAAGAGTTTTATATTGTATGGATAATATGGAATGAAATATTGAATGAGATTATGTTTAATGGAAATTGGATGATGACAAATATAATACGAAAAATGAATGTTTTCTATGGAAAAAGAACTGGGGTCCATACAAATGTCAAGCAAAAAAGTTGAAAGTGATGAAGGAATGTAAATCTTATATAAATGTATGTAAATATGTATCCTTATATAAATGTTTATAATTGTATATAACAAAGGACCCCTACTCTTTTCGATAGGTGCCATGATATCTTTTACATCCACCTGAGCCACCACCAACTGAAAAAGATGGGGCTTCTGTTTAACATCTCATTTGATGACTGTATGAGTAAAATATATGGCCATACCAGAGCTTAGAAGATAAAGTAAAATTTAAACTCACTTACAACCACTTTCTGAATAAATGTCAGACTACATCAGTCTAAGCAGTTCTTTTCTGCTGCCACAGTCTGTGCTTTAAAGTTATCAATCTTTGGTATAAGGTAAAATAGTTGCTAATTTCAAACTGATATAATAATGCAGTCTTCACAAATAATCTCACTACATTCTAAGGAAGTTTCTGAAATGATTCATGTTTTAGTTGGATAGCCTTCTCAGTCCAACTACTCTTTCAGTAGGCTAAAACAGTACAATTAGTAATCACACTAGAGTCAGTACATTATGGCAGGTGTTATAAGCAGACATTTACTAGTGGCAGCTTAAAATTGCTATGTTTACTAATATTTTTGTCTCAGACTTTCAATATAAAATGTCTTGTGATGCAGCCTGTGGAGTAACATGAATCCTTGCCTATGACATAGAAGACCTGAGTCTGATTACTGACTAAGGCCCTTGATGGCACAGGCTGAAAGGATGGGCATGCCCATCTTAGGGGTGGAGGTGGTGGTGGGTCCAGGGTGGCCAAGGCCATTGCTCCAAAAATGATCAGTTCCAGGGGCAAGACCACTTTCCAGAAGACATAGACCTAGGAGGAGATGACAGAGGCACAACTGCCAAAGCCAGTGATGGCAGCCCTTGGCAACCAAGTGATGTTGTATGAATAAATGGACAGAGGCTGTGTAGGTGGTTTCAGCTGTGATGCAGGTGCTGGCATTACCATCCAGAGGTATAGGTAAGGCCATTTATGAAAAATGCTCTCATTATTTGGAAGATAGCAGGAGCACCAAATACTCCAATGTCTAACTGGATGGTGATCCCTCTGGATGGCTCTTGTCCCACAAAATCTGAGGGATTCTGCTACTCCTAGGGAATAAATGGGCTTGAGTCTGATAGGGAGTTTATGGTTGGTAAGGTGATGGGAGAGAGCATGTAAAAAAATAAATGTGACAGACAGAAGTCATACTTAGCCACATACCTAGTTTTTTACACACAGAGTAACACAAGTAACCCAGCACAACATCAGTTTTGGACTTGTATGGGTTTTAGAACATAGGCAGCCAATCAGCATTCCTATTAACCAGTTCATGCATATGGTTGGCAGTGTACTGAATGGGTTGGTTGGCAGTGCTCAGCAGCTAGTTTTGTACTGTCATTTTGTTTACTCAACTATTGTAAAAAGGCATGCCTGGTCACTAGGCTGAAGTGTCTGCTTAACAAACATTATTTCAGAGACTAGAAAGCCCACATTTTTAGCCAAGCATTCACTTTTGATGGCTGAGTGTTTATTCCCAGCAGTGCTTAACTTTTGATTTATGCAGCAAACAGAGTGTGCTTGCCTGAAATATGTTCGGATAATACAGATCTAAAACCTACTTCTGATGTATCCATATACAAAATGAATTCCATAGTAAAACCAGGAGACACCATCACTGACTCAGAACAGAAAAGCAATAGCATATCTAAACAATCCTACCTTGGTTTGTGATTTATTTATCTTTACTGTTAAAAAGAAATGCAATTGCGAGTGATAGTGAGGAGAAGCTACTGACATAAAGGCTTGCAGAACTTGTATGGGCAGAACAACTTTACTGTACTTACTTTAGTATTTAGTTGTATATTGCTCGGGTGATTTTTTTGTCATAAAAGTTGATTTAAGTTCTGTTTCAATTCTGTGGTTACTGATTTTGATTTTACAATATTTTGTTTGACACTGAATATGGATTCCTTAAATGAGTATGCAATTAACGATTTGCTAATGCACAAATATATTTGCTAGTGTACTAAATGCTATGTATATTTAAAGGTAACAGCTGATAACCCTGGTGATCTGTGTTCCTCGTGTCAAAAGTTGGATGATTTGCTTACTATTGTTAGAAGTAAATCTAGACTTAATGATGATGATTGCACTTGTGCAATTGGCATGGCTTGGAGGACTGTTGTTTCATATATTAATGACTGGACTGGTGAGATAATATTAGGCAAAGAGCAAATAGAATGCATTTATGAAATGATGCATCTATTGTCTGTAAAAATCATTCAACCCCTATGAAACAAGAAAATGCCCCTGACAACTTTGGAACTCTGGATGCAAGTATTCAGCAATCTGAGTATCTGGTTTGTTTAGAAGGAAACAAAAAAATGAAAGAAAGGAAGAAGTTCACAACAAACAAGGAAGAAAAAGAAACTGATTAATGTCTGTAAAGTAAGGAGAATATGTACTAAAAAGGACACTGCTTTGTTATGTAATACACAGGTTACAGGGAATGATAATATTTTTTTCTATCAGAAACCTTCAGTCTATAGAAAAAGGCATCATTTTTCCAAAACAGAAGGTAGAAAAAAAGATGCAAGGGGCAGGTGAAAAGGAAGAAATCAGAACTGAACGTGGAAGGATTGAAGAACATTACTGCAAGAAAAAAGGACAGATGTTGACTACATGGCTCAAGCTGTGGATTTACACCAGCTGTATGAGAATTTAATACACAATGAAAACTGTGGGATTAATATGGCTAATGGTGATGAAGATCTAGCCTTCATAGCAATTGGTAGAGCAGATATTACTGTATTAGAAGCTGAAGATTTCTCACAGCTGGTCAGCAAATGTATTCTTGCAATTGGAGATTCAATTATTAGAGGAACTGAATCTTATATTTGCAGAGAAGATAATGAAGATCGAGTAGTGTTATGCTTGCCAGGATCAAAAATAGAAGATGTGAGACAAGCCTTCGAACACCTTAATGTAAGGCAGTACGGATCCATTTTTATTCATGTCGGTACAAATGATGTCACCCACAAGGATTCTCTGACTGTTAGTAGGGAACTGACAACCCTCTTAGATAGTATAGCTTGTACTAGTGTTAGGACGTATTTTTCACAAATCATCTATAGAAAGGATAGTCAGGTCAACATGAATTAAAAGATTTTTTGGATAAATACCCACACGGAAAAATGTCCTGTTTTAAAAAAATGGAAATGTGTAGAGCACCCAAGCATAGGTTTGGGTACACATATGTTTAGACAGGATGGCATGCATTTGTTAAGATCAGGGAAGAGAATTTTTGCAGCTGATATTTTGCAATATTTGACAAACACTAGGCAGGATTTTCACCAGGTCAAAAATTTAACGGTTCACAGAATACGACATTTGATACATCTCTGATGGCTGTTAATGCTAGGAACACATAATAAAGTTTTTTTTTTTTTATTGGAAAATTTGCTACATTCCCACAAGATTGATGTTGTTTGTGAAACATGTTAAGCAACAATGACTGGAAACCAGTTCTGTCTGGGTATAACTGTTTTTACTGTAACAGACATTGTAACAAAAAATCAGGTGGAGGTGTTATGATAGGGATTAAAGATATTCATGAGACCTGTGATTATTACATGTTCAGTGATAATGCCAATACTATAGACCATGTAACTCTGACAATAAAGGCAACCCTGGAACATTTAACAATTGTTGGAGTGAATAAGACCACCAAAGTCAAGGCAGATGACCTAGAGGAATTCATACATGTCTTGCATGAAACACAGGAGGGAAGAATAATATTAGCTGGGGACTTAAATTTACCAGAAACAGACTGGAATAATATTGATTCAACAACATTAGTAAGGAAATTATTCACAATGTATATTCAGGAACAATTGCTTCAGATTGTAAAAAAAAAAATTACCAGGGGATGGAATATACTAAACATTGTTTGTATTCCTAAAGACATTACTGTTACTTCAAGTCAAGTTTTAGCACTGTTGATGTGCAGTGATCATGGGATTATAAAGTTTAATTTGTTGCTAGATAATTCTGCCAAACTGAAACCTAAACCAATGCACAGAAAGTTAATTACAGATTATATGGAAGCAAAACAGTCACTATATAAAACTAACTGGAATAAAGTGTTCAGTGGAAAGACTCCAGATGGAATGTGGAAAGTTTTGAAAGAGAAATTGTTTGAGTGCAATAAACAAAAAAAAATGTTTAACATCAGAATCTAGGTATACAACGTCAGGGGGGATATATTTCCATAAGAACAAGATATCTGAATAAGGCAAGAGACAAAAAGTACAAGAAATGGAAGAGAGGTCAAACTACAACTTTGAAAACTGAAATGTATTTATTTAACATTTGTTTACTGGGAATGTCCGACTTGGGATGAAGCCAATTTTCAGTGGAGGCCTGGGGAGAAACACTCCAGACACATGTCTTTGTGATGTGGAAGGAAACCGGAGCAACCGGAGGAAACCTACATGAACACAGGGAGGACATGCAGACTCCACACAGAAGGTACCCCAGCTGAGAATTGAACTGGAGAACCTCTTGCTGTGAGGCGACAATGCTACTGCTGTACCACTGTGCCATCTAGACAGAAATAAACAAGCTGGACCAACAGATTATGCATAGTGTGAGACAAGGTCAAGAAAAAACTGAAGAAAGTTTATATAAAGATATTGAGCATAATAGAAAACTTTGTTATAGATACATAAGATGAGGAAGGGGTAATGATATACACATTTATAAACTGTGCAGATTCTAAAATTTATTCTCAGACACAACAAATTATAGATATATTTACAAAATATTATGCAAAACAGTTTGGCTCCACAAAAGGGGTGGTAAATTGTCCTAGTGACATCCAGGCAAACCCAGATACTGGAATAAAATTAGATTATATTGAAAAAGAACTGCTCAAACTGGATCCAAACAAAGCACAGGGAGGTGACGGAATTAGTAGCAATGACCTGAGAACACTTCAGTAAGAACATATGGTACCATTATATCTATTATTCACTAGGTCATATAATTATGGGGAGATTACTCAAGATAAGAGACAGGCACTTATTAAACCTGTCTTTAAGGGAAACGGGAGTAGGACAAACCTAGAGTCATAAAGACACCTGTCTACTTTCATGTTGTAGAAAAATAATGGAGAAGATAATATTGGATAAGTTATTATCGAACAAGGATAGGTTGGGACTTGAAACCATATAGCACCATGCATGTGTTGAAAACAGATCTATTATCACCTGTAACATGATATTCTATAACAATATAATAACAGCTATGAATGAAAAATTGTGCTGTGATATAATTTATATAGATTTAACTTCAGCATTTGACAGGGTCATACACAAACCTCTGATCAATAAATTAGTACAACTAGGTATTGATGTACACTTGATAAGATGGATAGTTGCATGGCCTACAAATAGGACATGACAAGTATCATACAGCAACTGAATAGGCAAAATCCTTGGTTACAGTCTGGGTGTCCCACAGGGCTATGTCCTAGGTCCTTGTTTAGATTGTATCTTTCAGATCTTTTTCATCTGAGGTGTTCTACAGTCTATATGCAGACGACCTGAAATTGGGTAAACTGATTACATGTGTTACAGATAAGACTTGTCTGCAAAATAACTTGACTAAATTGACCATTTGGGCACAGGAGACTAATACATTAAAAACTAAACATATCAGATTTGGGAGACAAAGTGAAAGGTGAATATTTAATACAGCACACAGTAATTGAAAATGTAGACTCATTTAAGGACCTGAGTATATGGATAGATTCAGCTCTGAGTTTTTCTAATCATATCAACCAATTGGTTAATGATAGCTCTAGAACTATGGGTTGTATAAAAAGATTTATAAAGTCTAGGAAATCAGAAATGATGCAGTCATTGCTTGTTAATTACAATAGACCTAAACTTGAGTATGGAATAACAATATGGAAACCCTATAAGAAAAAAAGCAAGAGTAAACTGGAAAGACTACAGCTGGAAAATCTACCAAGCGCATCCATGGATGTGAAAATTTAAGTTATTATGAAAGACTAAAATATCTGAACTTGTACAGTGTTTCTTACAGATATCTAAGAGGAAGTGTTATTCAGTATATAGAGCATTTAAGGACAACTACTTCTGGGAATGTTTGGGGTTATCAAAAAGTACTAGAGAATCATCAGACAACCTGAGTAGAAGATTCTATAGGAATGATAAGTGTATTAATTGGTTCTCTGACAGAGTAGCTGAAGCATGGAACAGACTACCAAATTGCACATTATGGGAACATGTGTTTTGGTATATTGGCAAGCTAGAAGGGCATTAATGCCCATGCTTGAAATATTTGTATGTATGTATGCATGTAATATTCAGTTCATTAAATGCTTTACTTATACTTTGATGGGAACTTTTTATTTTGTGAAATCAATTAAACAGCAGGTAATATTTACAAAACTATGTACACATTTTGTGCAGTACACATATAATCCAATATAAGCATTCACCCACATTTGTACGTGTGTGTGTGTGTGTGTGTGTGTGTGTGTGTGTGTGTGTGTGTGTGTGTGTGTGTGTGTGTGTGTATGTGTGTGTGTGTGTGTGTGTGGTGGTAGTGGTGGTGGGGTTATAGCCTAGTTTTTATAGCCTCCGTTTACCTGTGGTTTCACCACCCTTCTTCCAATAAGTTTTAAAAACTACCTGCATTCCACCATGCACCAGTTTAATTTTCTTTGCATTCACAGTCAAATCTGTCTGTCTTAAAGTTTCTAACTCTGCCTGCACTTTTGGTAAGTGAGATTCTCAGTCCTCGACATGGATAAGCATGCATCTAGATATGCAGGAGCTTATTGAGAGTGGACCTTTAGTGTCTATCACTCTCTGAATGGTGCCTGGAGCTTCATTCAGTGCCAATGGCAGTACAATGTAATGAAACAGACCTTTGGAGGTACAAAAGCTGTTTTTTTTTCTTAGCAGAGGGGAAAAGCAGTATCTACCAATACCTCTTGGTTAAGTTTAATGTGGTTAAGCATTTTGTTTTTCCTAATTGTTCTATCTGCTTATCAATTCTAGACATGTTATCACTATCAAACTTTGAAATGCTATTTAATTTTCTAAACTCATTGCAGAATTCAACACTACCATCAAGTTTGGGCACTGGCACTATTGTGTTACTCCATTCCCCTGTGACTTTTCTTTCACTCCTAAATTATTTCTGAGATTCTAGTACTCTGTAAAGTCGCATTCTAGAATTCATTCCTAGTGTTGTCTCTATGTCATGTTCTATCAGTTTAGGTCTCCAAGGCATTTGAAAGAATACTGCTTTATTGCTCTAAAAATCATCTTATTTCCTGGTTGTACTTTATTAACACCTTTTTTTAAATTATCACTTAAGACTTAGGCAAACATACATTAACAGAAAAGAAAACAAACCAGTTTAACGTTTTTCCATTTAAATGCAATATACATCACATATATTTTCAATACAATATAAATCACTTATATTTTCTTTGCTACGATCATCAGTGCGCATTACAAAAAATTGCTGAATTCCTGACTTCCTTAAACCTCATTCCTCCTCCTGAACATTATTGTGCATGTATTGTTCCCACAATTTCCATTTAATCCTATGCAATTTACTTATTCTCTTTTCTAAAGATCTTCCTTCCAGTTTTTTTTCTCTCTTTTATAATATTTAGTACCCCAAATACAGTTGGTGTAGACTTCGATTTCCATTTGCTAGTAATACATTTTCTGGCAGCCAACAAAATTAAACTTAATAAGGCCTTACTATGTCTAAGCAATTCAAATACTGTATCCCAGCTATAAAGAATAATTTCCTTACTCACAGACGTTTGCTCACCCAATATTTCTGAGAAAGTACTCTGCAGAGAACTTTTAAAATTTGCCAACTCATTACCATCCTACAATATATGTTCCCAGCTATCTCTTTCTTCCCAATCATACCTCCAATATTTGGTATCTACCAGAGGAAACATTCTTTGAAGTGTGCTTGGGGTATGAAATACCTATACAACACTTCCAATCAAAGATCCTAAACCTTCTGGACTTGGGAACCGTACGTCTTCCCATTGTTTTCTTGTAAATAGCTTTTCCATTCACTCTTTCCAATTTTTTCTAACCTCCTCTGATTGATATTTCATATGCTCTACTAATTATCCTTTTTTTAACAGTGCTTCTGTTCTAGATTCAACTAAAAACTCTACTATAGCAGGTCCTTCACTTAAAATCCCCCATCCCTTTCTCTTTGCCTGTACTCTGAGATCAAGTCTTGGCAGGGAAGGCATACTCTAATCTGCAATCCAAATGTCTTCTTGACCTTACCCCACTCTATTACCTCTCTTGCTTGATTATTTGCTCCCAGTATCTTGGTTCCTTTGCCAGTTTTCCCCAGTAAATTCAACCCCAATCTTGAATATTTTCTGTATCCCTACTTGCAGTCATCTCTATTGGCAAAATCTCCATTTCTATATTGGCTTAATTTTTAGAATACTTTCTGCTACTTTATGAATATAATATTCTGCATGGTTGTTATTATTCTCCTTAAGGCTCTGCACCCAAAATCCCACTCTCTCTCTCGAACTTCCCTTTTGCTTCATCATCATCCCTTTCTAGTCTGAATTATAACCTTCTGCTTGTGTTTTATATATATATATATATATATATATATATATATATATATATATATATATATATATATATATATATATATATATATATATATATATATATGAGCCTTAACATTGTAGCTCTAAAATATCCCTTCAAATCAAGTATACCTATACCTCCTTGTTCTATTGGAAGGATCAACTTATCCTAGTTAACTCTTGTCTTCTTTCCCTCCCAGATAAATTTCTTCAATTCTTTATTATTGTCCACAACTTCTCCCTGGATTGATGAAAGTATGCCTGACCAATATACAAGACTAAAGGAACTAAAAACATTTTCACTGCTTGTATCTAGCAATCCATATCTGTAAACAAGAGCTTCCTGTTTCCCAGGTTTTGTATTATCTTTTGTTTAATCTCTTCCCACATATCCTTAGCTGCCATAACATAAGCCTTTTTAATCCATATTCCTAAATACTTCATATTATCGTGTCCCCATAAATATGGGTTTTGCTGAACAAATTTCCTGTTTGTATACTTTGAGAAAGATTCCCCTAACTGTATTTCAGGTAGAGATTCTCTGGTCTCACCCATAAGAGTACCAGCATGTAAGCTAAAAAGAGAACATTGCACTTCTTTCCATGACTTTAGTACTTTAATGTGATAGATGTGCTGTGTTTTCAGGTTGTCCCACTTTGCAGTTCACTGTATTTAGTCTTTAAATGACCTCAAAGGGGCATTGCCACCTAGCCAGCAATTTGTTCTCTGTGGAGAGCAATTAATACTAATACGTGATTCACTGGGTTAAATTCTCATACGTAATTCGTTCTTATTATAGACATATTGTTATATCTCTTAGGCTTTCGACATGGGCTACTGTATTATGACCTATCAGAGCACTTACAACAACAGAATACAAACTAAAGGTCACAGCCACAGGCCTTGGTTAGGTCTTCCTTCTATTTAAAATAAAAAAAAAAAAACTTTTTGCCTAAACTTCTCTCAAGCCATATCCACTGATCATCCTGACTGGACTATCCTACTTTAGAGACCACACATCTTCAGGAAGAGCCCTTGCTCTACCCCATGATGCACCTCCAGCTGTGGAACAAATTTCCTGTCTTTCTATTTCAAGCTGCAGCTCTTTATATAGAATCAGTCTCCATCAATTACGTTAGTAACACAATCAACTGAGTAACTAGACTGCTATATATCTGTATATAAATATATAGACAGATAGAAAGATAGATAGATAGAGATAGATAGAGAGGTTTATATTATATAATTTACATTCTGAAATGCCAAACTCCAGAAGATCAAAACAACATGGTCAATGTCTTAGAACATCAATTATATGGTAGTGCCACAAAAAGAATGCTATATATATATATATATATATATATATATATATATATATATATATATATATGTGTGTATATATATAGGGGGTACAGGGGATACATATGGGTGTACATCAAGTCATCATCATCAAACGTTTTAGAGAAGAGAAACTGATTGAACATGACTTGTTGATTAGCAGTCTATCAAAAGTTAGACAAAAAAATAGTTTTTTTGCAGGAGTGCAGGCCCCCTGTACCCTCTCACCACCTGTTAATTATGTATATACATATATATATATATATATATATATATATATATATATATATACCATCTCTGAAATAGCACTATAGTGGGGAAAGGGCAGATTCCCACTGCACCGCGATCCCGCACAGAAAACACAGCATATTCGATCAGCTAATTTTCAATCAGATGTGTTGGCTTTTTTTTCTGTTCCACAATTGGAAATTTCTAAGAATTTTCAGAAACCCATATATTTATATATAGCAGTACATATGTACACAAACATATGATAATATGATAATACAATAATACATACAAGATACAGGAATGTTTCTGTTTCTTCCACTCATGTATGTTCATCAGTAAATATAGATATAGATAGATTAGATACAGACATATATTATCGATAGATATTTATAGCATACAAGTACATGCAAGTGCATTTTTCTTTTTTTCACTAAAGGTAATTGATGCCAGATGTAGCAACTATTTTCCCAGTCCTATTTCTCCAATTTCTTGTATTCAGTTGTTTAAACATAATCCTTCTTGTAGTCATCTGTTTAGTTTACGTCTGTTCACTGGAATCATCTTCACAAGGTATTTACTAAGCTCAAGACTGTTATTCTTCTTCTTACAAATCCTCGTCTATATAGTACCCCTGATATTTGTCTAAGTTTAAAAACACAACAAAGAAAATTGATTTTTACAGGTGCAGGCAGCACAAACACAGTATAGTCATGGGATCAAAAGTTATTGCGAGAGAACATTTAGTCTGTTCCTGAGAGTTCTATTTATCTCATCATCTAAAGTTTTAATGTGAATAGTGATGCATTGTACACTGTGAATATATGCAACTGAGTGATACTTCATTTCTGAATTATACAGGAGGAAAGCACAAATTCTGTACATCAGAAATGAGCTAAGTACAACAAAGTCACAAAGGTAGTTCTGAGACAAAGGCAAAGACTCACAAACACAGATATACAAACACACGCACACACACACACGCACACACACACACACACACACACACACACACACACACACACACACACACACACACACACACACACACACACACAAAAGCATGTCAAGAGACTGCTGTACGAAATTACATTCATAACCATTCTCAATGTCCCATCACTACCTGTGAAAAATCACATCCCCTCAGTGCTGCCCAGAAAATCATCTGATTTTCTAAATATTGCTTTCACCTGCTTAATTACCTGTGCAGAAAAACACCTCTGGTTATCTACAAGAGATGTTTAAAGTTGATTGAATAACATCTACAAAGCCAAATTGTTTATAAAGTCATGTTGTGCAGAGCTGTTATGTAAATGGTTTACTTTGCCTTTACTTGATAACAGAAGGAAAAACATAGCCTATCAAATGCCTTAGCATTTCACCTCCACTCCCACTGCCGACTAGCAGAGTCACAGAATGTGAAGATCCTTTTGCAGGAGTTTAGAGGTGGTATAGTGTGTTTGTGCATATGTTAAGGGAGAACGTTACTAAAACAAAATCATGGTAATAAGAGAGAGCTGCTTGGCATAAATTCTCATCCAGGTTTCACCATGCAGGTTTCCTGTGCACCCTAGGCTGGCATTCCTTCCGGAGTGTACTCCCTTCGCACCTATACGAACTTTGATACTAAAGTAAGGAAGTGTGTTCTACCAGGTCAGAGTAATGAGTTAAAATGCTGCTTCGTTAATACTTGTAGGGTTTTCAGGTGGTACTAGTTAATTAAAACTGATATAGGGACAATAACAAATTTGGTTCATTTAGGTGATGTTTTTATAAAGGTGATGAAGTTATAGTCATATAGCTTTGTTATTACTACAACAAAAATATCACAGAAAGAATGAAGGAAGCAATTCTTTTACGAAAGTTTAAAAGTGTACTGTAGTTTGTAGTCCATTTTTCTCTCTCCCTAGATATGATACCTTACAGAAATATTGTGGTATGATACTAAAATGCATTTTTTAGTAAAGCTGTGAATTCATATTATATGTTGGAATGCATCAAAAGATCTAGCCTAGTTTCTGTTAGCTGGCACACTCATATCTTGTTTCTTACCATGTCAGCTGTGACATTTGTCCAGGAATAGTTTATAAAGAAAATATCATCTAGTTTACAGAATGATTTATTTTATCCCAGATAATGAATTTATAAATTATTTTACTGGTAACTGCTGCAGTAAACTGAAACTGACCTGCTTCAGATTTTATATTGTTGGCAACAGACAATGGTATAATCTTCAATGTTAATAAATGAGCTGTATTATAGCTTGACTATTATTATAAGAAATACTCATGCTCTGTCTAATGTAATAATATTAGAGCATACAGGTATTTCTTATAATAAGGATCTGGAGACTATTGTGATAATGATTTTGTTACTGTTCATTATAATGTTAAGAATACTAAAATCAGCATTTTGTAGTTGCGGCATCTCTTTTTATTTTATTAGTAGGCATCCTGTTGTGTTATTACCTAGCTTGTTTTGACTATCAAATCTAATGAGTGAGTATAAAACTCAGTTTTTATCTTATACCTCACAAAATATAAATATACTAGTGTCCATATAATTATTTTCACAGGAAAAGTATAAAAGGTAATTTTGAGCCAGCCCTAATATGAATTTATAGGCTATCAATTTACTCTATTAGATACAAGCTGTTTCACGGACATGTACATTTGATGTATACACTTTTTATAGTAAAGATTATCAGGCATTATATGATAAACATCACACAGTACT
Source organism: Protopterus annectens (assembly GCF_019279795.1). Taxonomy (NCBI): domain Eukaryota; kingdom Metazoa; phylum Chordata; order Ceratodontiformes; family Protopteridae; genus Protopterus; species Protopterus annectens. The sequence goes on along the minus strand of NC_056742.1, from coordinate 322,261,664 downwards.
ATATTCTCACTAGGAATAATGCATACTTTGTTATGGACGAAAGAAGTAATTTTAGAATGAATTCAGGAAATTTTCACCAGAGACATAGCCAGCTATTGCATAAACCCTTGCATTGCATAACAAGGGTTGAACATATTATATTTAAGGGAGTATTAAGACAGATTTATAGGCAAAAAATCTAAGCTGCATAATGTTTGACTAGGAGGTCCTGGATGACTTTTGCAGAGTTTTGGGCTCGTTAGCCAACTCACATTAACAAAACTGTAGAACTGCTTTGGAAAGTCTTAGGTGAGCATAAATGATTAGGTCAATGCTGCATTTACAGTGATGTATGGTTGGCAGGGGCAATGGTCATTGAATCTGTACTAGTGCTCAGAAATTAGTGTATTTAAAAATACAGACATATCAAAATGTGGACACTGACAATGTCAACACCAATATGCTAATCTTCTTTTCCAGGTTAGGGGTTGCCACAGTGGAACACCTGTCCACTCATGATTGGCAGTGGAGTTTTACAGTGTCGAGTTGCCTGCCACCGCGGAAGGCACACACATGCACGCATTCATGCCTACAGCCAATTTAGAGTATCCAGTCCACCTACAGCATGTCTTTGGGAGGAAATCAGAGCACTTGGAGAAAACCCATGCAACCACAGGGAGGACATGCAGACTCCACCCAGAAGGCACCCCAGCCAAGGATCAAACCGGAGAACCTCTTGCTGTGAGGTGACAATACTAACTGTTTCACCACCATGGCCACCCCAGCACCAATATGCTAATAGTTCATGATATTGACACATCAGAATACCTAACTCAAAATGCCCCCATTAAGTTAATGAAAAAACACAAAGTCTATACTTTCGCAAACAGTTTATATTCAAAACAAACAAAAAATCACAACACTAAGAAAATCATAAGGTATGTTTTATCTGAATAGTGGTAGTGTTATGCAAAGGTTTTGTTCTAAGGTAAGTTGCACATATACTGTAGCACTGCTCCTGCCCTTGCCCCTAACCCTAACCTTAATCCTACATCTTACCTTCAAAAAACAATTTCTGTAACACTACCATTATACAAGACAGGCTCAGAGACATACAACAGCAAACATACATGTACAACAATAAAGTTATCCCCTCGCCTAATTCTGACCTTAACCCTAACTCATAAACACTCACACAAACACACTTCAGTCTCTCAACATCACCTATTTACCTACGTGTTGACATTCTGAAATTTAAGTAAATTGAACTGTCAACATTCTGATAGTGTCCTTCCTAAAGTAGACATTCTGAACACTTGACATTATGAGTGCCGTCCCACATATTACCTACATGTAAAACATGGTGGTGTCTTGAGTCACACCACTGCTAGTAACCAGATTAAAAATAAAAAATCACTCAAATGTGAATCACTGAACAACTCACTTAGGGCAAATTGGACTCAATAGCATACAGAAAGTATGCAGTGCCGCCCTAGGTTTGGGCCTACCTTCAGCACCCAATAGTAGGTTTTATTTTGAACACCTCATTCAGCAGAGACTTTGTTCTAGCTCCATAGACCCTTTTTTCACCACTTGTGCTAGGTTTCAATACCTTGTCAACAGTAACTGTACTTTGAATAAAGGCTTAAATTCTTCCATCCCCACCCACACCCCCAAATACACACATTAATTTCAAGGGAAAGTTGATAACATTTCTATCATTACAGCATTCTATCATGGTCCAAGACAGAAAATTGCAAAAATACCAGATTAACTGATGAAGGAACTCACAGTTAGGATTCCACTCTTGATAATAAGACAAATAATTATATAAGCACAAATGGTGGTGTGCAGCAACGCAGGTATGACAAGTAGAGGTAGATACTAGAAATTAGTCACTCTGTAGCAATAATTACCTGTTTATCTATTAATGAATATGTAAATAGATAATCAGTACCAATTATTTCATATGTAAATAAAAACATTTTGCTAAAGAAAGCTGGAGTTAAGCAATGCAGTTAGTTATGTATGCAGAGAAACATGTACCTACAAAGAAAAAAAAACTCTGAGCAAATAGATTGCAAGAAAGAAAATCCATCTGTCTACTGCTAAGCCTTCTCCAATATATCTCATAGCTAAAAGAATTACTGAGCTTTAAGCTACGCTGTTGATTTTTACTACACATCACAAGCAACAAAAATAAACTCTCAGGTACAGCACAACCTTTGACTGAGAAAAACAGTGATGAATTTATTCTCAAACATCACATTTACAACAATTTTAACATATGCAAAACCATTTGCTAATTTTTAAGAGAAGGGCAGACTAAAATGTTTATGACTTACTCATGAATGAGTGCACTATGGCCTTGTTAACCCATGTTTCAAATTACAAGATTGCATGGTAAAATAAGATATCAATCCAGCTGAAATTATAGAGTGAATCATATGCGGTTGTTTGTCCCTTCCCTCACTCTTTTATTCTTCTGTATTGACATTGGTAGTGTTTGTCTGACTTTTCTGTGGTGTTCTGCTATGGGAATCTATTTTATAACACATGCTGAAGTATGAAGCACAAATAAGATTCAAAGGCTTAATTTTTCAGAAATCATTATCAGCACTTTAAGGGCCAGTGTTCCATTTTGTCAGTACCTCATTACCATGGCTGATAAGTAAAGTGTCACGTTAATATGGAGGAGGAGATCAGGCAGATCATATTACACAGGCAGTTCTCTGAATTGGCTTCCATTTTATAAATCCCTCATCACTGTCTGCCCTATCAATAAGTTAGACTGCCTTTCTCACTCTTGCATTCTGAATCTGAAGCAATACTTGCCAGATCTGTCTTTTCCCGATTTCATGTTTTAGTAATAATCGACTCCTGTGTTTGTGGGTAATGCAGGATTTACACACAGCTGATGTAGTTTTATCACAAGAGTGAAAAATATAACATCCTTTGACATAGTACATCCTTATAAAAAGTCATTATTTTCAGTGGAATGGTCCACTGATTGATGGGGCTTGAATAAGTGCACATATCCCCCAAGGTTAATTGTACAATGACAGATAATTTCAGCAATGTTCTGTTTTCTGGATTAAACTCTTAGAGTTTTCAGAGTTGCTTCTGCTCACTGGTGCATTCAGGTGTACATCTGGCCTCAAGCCACTCTGAAGCACACAGCAGAAATGTATTCACAATTTTCTTAGTCCATGGCAATACATTATAAGATTTTCTGTTTGAAGAGATGCATATACTGTTTGTCTTTGTTTCAGCACCACTATTATGTCTTGTTCTGCTAAACCACTGAGAGTGTCAAAGAATGAAAACTCTGGAAGGCATATGCTTAATTTTTCTCTATTAACACAACTTAATGGGCGTGCCTTCGTTGAAGGTTGGGCGTCGAGCTGGCACCTCGGCGTTTCGTAAAAATCTACTGCCAATCATTAGTGGACCGGAGTTTCACTGTGGTGACCCCTTACTGGGAAAAGCTGAAAGACAAACAACAACAACAACTTTACTAGCATCACTGACCATGTGAACAAAGAGCAATTATAATATTTTCTTTCAGATACTTTTTCGACATAATTTTTAGTCAGTGTAATAGCATTTGTCTGCTTCTTCATGTGGTCAGGCACAGTCTCAGACAATTTCACGTTATTAATGGCTCTGTGATATTCTACTGTGCAGGTATAAACAGGTATATTCTAAAACAACATTCTTTTATTACCAGTTTTGTTTTTTTGCTATTACAATTCTTATTGCCATTAGAACTCATGCTTTCTAATACTTTCAGGCTGTAGCGTTTATTTGTGTTTATCTTTTAAGTATTCAAATGCCTAGCTGCAGGAAGTTGCATATCATGTGGTACACTATTTTTTCCTAGAAGGAATTTGAGTAAAGACCTCATGGAGACTGATAAAATCTTCACAGTGTCTATGTTCTTTATTGGGCAATGCGACAATCATCCCATTGTGGCATGTTGTTAAAAGTGAAATATATTTGCAGAAATGAAGAATATGTTTTTAAGAGTTTTCTTTAGTACTTATCTGCTTGACGAGCAACTGGTTTGCTTATAGAGGAGAACCACCCCACAAGTTTGGATTTAAATTGGAGTCTTTAGTCATAAAGCACACAAGAAAGTCAGTTGTAAATCCCTCCTGTATCCATCTTGTAGATCATGCAATAAGCATCTGGAACCATGGACATGCACTTTCCTAATATCTCTGCAGCCATCTTGGTGGAAATGGGCATCCTGGGACACAATGAAGCAACTGCCTCAAGTACAGCCATAATATTATCTAATTCTTAAACAAAATTATAGAGTGTGTCAGAGACACAATATCACTGGAAGCAAAGCTCTCACATACAGACACTACTAATACCAAACAGGTTGGCAGAAACACATAGTATCATAATACACCTACCACATAAAGTACAGGCCAGGTACACAAATCCACATATACTGAGGCTCTTAAATGCAATCTGCCTATAACTTGAAGGTCTCCCAGATGCAAACACAGCAACAAGCATCATCAGCAGCCTTCAAAACACTCAGTCAGCACCCATCATGAAACATGCACCTATAACTCATGGTGTCTCACCTCAGGAGCCCATAAAGTAAACCTCTACACAACCAAATGTCCTAGTCATAGGAAGTTCCATTGTGAGATAAACTGATGCATCACTCATCACTCTGAGAAGGAGAGTGTCAAAGTCTGTTGCCTATCAGGAAAAAAAGATTTGCAACACAATGCATGCATTCAGTTCTTTGCAGCACCAGTAGAGATATGACTCAGTCATAGTGCACATAGGAGCAAATGACCTGAGGAGTACCTCCCTGGGTTATATGATGAGATGGAGTTCTCAGAATGTGTATGTCCAAGGCAGATATGAACTACCCCTGAACAACATTTTACCTTCACCTAGAATAATGCCACAGTATGGACAACTGGCTTAATGTATGGTGTCATTTGCAAAAATATCCCCCAGTGCATTTGTATGTTGTTGTTGTGTCTTTCGGCTTATCCCAGTTAGGGGTCACCACAGTGGAACTCCGGATTTTTACATGCCGAGTTACCAGCCCTGACGCACAACCTTCAACGAAGGAACACCCATTCACGCATGCCTCCACAGAGAAGACACTCTAGCTGAGAATCGAACGGGACATCTTGCTGTGAGGTGACAACGCTACTGCAGCACCACTACCGCAATCTTACCACCCCCATAATGTATTTTTTAAGCAAAGTCAGTTTACAAAAGCGTCCAACATCGCAAAACAAAATTCAGGTAAAATTAAAGTATTGCTGCTCAACACTAAGAGCCTTAACAAAAAAATACACTCCCTACAGTTACTCCTTAACCTAAAATGCATCAATGCATGCATCCCCATAGAGATCTATCATAGAGGAATATTGAGAGCACCCCATCAGTACAAGGTTTCAACTCAAACCATGCATTCAGTCCAACTGTACTAGATAAAGGAACTAAAGGCAGTGGTGTCTCTATATTTGTATAACAGAATTACATTTCTAGACTCACAAAGCTGGATAATGCCCTGGAACTCCTTTATGTCCAAGTAGCCATTAAATATACTCCATATCATTTTGTAACTCTAACTTTACTCCATTTTACCCACTCTTGGCCAGACCTCTTATGAGCTTCCACACCTACCTCTCAAATCTTCCAGGAACAAGTTTGCAAGGTGCTATCCAAGACCAAGTGCACTGCTTCTTTGGGCCCAGACAACATATCAGGATGCCTTTTAGTCAGCCTGAAACCTGACCTGTCAACCCCCATACAAGGCTTTTCAATATTAGTCTCCAAACAGGGTTTGTATCAAATGAATGGAAGACTGCAACAGACATCCCTCCTTCACAAAGGTGCATTGTCAACCAGTCTAGGCAGCCAAAGACCTATAAGCCTGTCTACAAGACTATGGAAATGATCATTATAGAATTAATAAACAACAACAGAGGCAACCTACAAATTACCAATCCAAGACAGTTCTCTTTTGTCAAATGCAGATCCTGCCAATTCAGCCTGGTTGACTTCTTCGAGAAGGTCACAGAAGCAATGGATGAGGAAAAAACTGTACACCCTGAATATCTGGACCTCACAAAGGCATTTGACACTATCTGCTGTTCGAACATAGTTAATAAACTCATCCAGCTAAATATAAATTCCTATGTACATCTGCCATACAAGGCATCCTCTATCCCTGTACTGATGGATTTACTGCACATCAGCAAGTTACATGACATCATAAATAGTCAATCTAAGGATGTAAACCTCTTCTGCAATACCAACAGAATGGTTTGGATGGGCAGGTATTTCTCTTTTAGAGAATACTGCTTCTCTACAACAGACCCCCCCCCCCATCTACATAAAACAAAATTCATCCCTGTCCATATTCAAGCACAACTTGGATCTATGGATGGGAAACAGAATATTTACCCCAGGACTGCCCCCTATACTATTAATGGACAGAGACATCTCCTAAATGCTTTATCCCACGCATGGGTCCTCTCAAATTATCTATGGTATGATCCAATCACAGTTATTCTGATTAGGTAATATATAATTATCGGCCATGGGATGTGTAAGGCCAATCTCTAACCAAATAGAATAGGCTAATTCAAGCACAAAAGGGAAACTGGCCTGGGTTAAAATGGTCTACAAGGGCAATTAGCCTAGCTCTTAACTTTGAACCTGTGTAACTCATTGGATAGCAATTGGCTCTCAAATAGAACCCAAGAAATTAAGGTGGGTGGATTGATCTCTACCAAGAGACCTGTCACTAGTGGAGTACCCAAGGGCTCAGGTCTTGGCCATTATTTTTTGTCATCTAGAGGTCAAGGCAAATGCTGAGGACTTATGGCTGACAAAGTTTGCTGATGACTATAAACTCTCCAGAAGACACCCAGATCGTTCAAGAAGGCCTGCCACAAACAAATAGTTGGTATCAAAACTATGGCCTAAAAACTAAACTCCAAAACATGCATAATTGTATCTTTTGGCAAGCAAGATATACCCTGCAACTATCACACTGGCAGAATTCCCTAGAAAATTGACCCTCTAGTACATGGAGAACATCGATGTCTGTGCTGTAACTGAAACCTGGTTCAAGGCTCCTGAGAGCACCCCGGCACTATTAGGTTTTACCTCATATCATGCGTTCCGGCCCCAAAACCCGGACCACACCACAAAAGGAGGGGGTGTATCCATATTCATAAAGGATACCCACACCTCCAGGTTGGTGGCAGCCTAAGCTTGGAAACCATCCAGGTGCAACTAACCATAGGCAAAACTGCTCTACAAATTGTAGCATGCTACAGGCCACCCTCTCAAACTCAGGAACCCCACACAGCCTTCCTGAAGACACTGGAGGGTATAAATGTATCTCCAAACACCATCATATTGGGTGACTTCAACTACCGAATATAGACTGGGAACATTACTCAAGCCCTAACTTTCTAGCCCAACGGTTCCTGGAGTTCATAAATTCAAATGCCATGGAACAGCTAGTCACTGTTCCTACGAGAGGAGAAAATATACTAGATCTCATTGTCACAAACATGGGGACAAAATGCTCCACACTGGAAGTATATCCCTCATTGGTGAGATCTGATCATAAACTAATCTCACTGGAAATCCACATCCGCCCCACCCCAAACAAAAAAGACCACAGTGAAGAACTTCTCTAAAGCAAACTTCACACTACTCAAGACTGGTGTGGTATCCTTCAAGGCCCCTGAGCCAGTGGAAACCACAACCCAAGCTGCGGAAGCCCTTACAAATGCCTTCTATGAACACCTCCAGGACTGCATGGATCAGGCAATCCCAAATAAAACCAAGACTCTTTCCACAAAGGGCAAACGTCCAGTCTGGTGGACCCCAGCCATTAACAAACTTTACAATAAGAGGAGAAAGCTATTACATGATAGAACAAAATCCATAAAAGGGAAGTCACCCCTGATCATTATTAGTAAAAAAATAAGAAGCACTCATAAAATCAACTAAGGCCAATTTTGAGAGAAAAATTGCCATGGATTCAAAGGACAATCATAAGGCCTTTTTCAGCTATGTTAGGAACCTGGGTGGAAACTCCCAGATATGCTCAGAATTAGTCCAAAATGATACAAAAATCACTGAACCCACAGACATTGCCAACATACTGGCAGAGAGGTTCAGTGCAAACTTCACCCCCCTCTCCCCCCCTAAAGGAGAGATAACTATCCCAGCCAAGTGTAGCCTCCCAGACATCTCAAATGCGCAGGTGAAAGCTGCTCTCTTTAAAGCTAAAAACACAGCATCAATGGGACCAGATGGTGTCCCCGGCTGTGTGCTACATGAGCTAAATGAGGAATTAAACCCGCACATAAGGCAGCTGTTTAATCTCAGCCTTACCACAGGATACGTGCCCAAGGAGTGGCGTACAGCAACTGTGGTCCCACTCCACAAAGGCGGCCTCACGGACCCTGGTAATTACGCCCCATAAGCTTAACAAGTCTAGTATGCAAAGCTATGGAGAGGATCATAATGGAGCTCATAAACAAAGATATAGGGGACTTGCAGACATTGGACCCGACCCAGTTTGGCTTCGTCAAGGGAAGATCATGCCTTTTGAACTTGGTCCACTTCTTGAAACAGTCACCAAGGCCATTGATGAGGAAAGGCAGTCCATACAGCCTACCTTGACCTTGCAAAGGCTTTCGACACAATACCCCACTGGGGTATTGTAGAAAAACTTACCAGCTTAAATGTAAACCCATATGTCACAAGATGGGTTGCAAACTGGCTTAAGGACAGAACCCACAGGGTTAGAGTTGCTGGCGCTATGTCAGACTCCAAGCCGGTCACAAGTGGTGTCCCACAGGGCTCGGTCCTTGGCCCCCTATTGTTCGGCATCTACTTCTCAGAAGTACAGGCCAACATGGGAGGACTTTGGCTGACAAAGTTTGCTGATGACTGCAAACTGGGCGCCATAGTGGAAAGTGCATCGGACACGGATATCCTTCAGAAGGGACTCACGGAAACAGATAGCTGGTGCCAGAGCCATGGTCTGAAGTTAAACGCCAAAAAATGTGTAGTCATACCCTTCGGGAAAAACAAGGTAACCCCAAGCTACCATATAGGTGGCAATCCACTAAGCACAGAAGAGGTTATCAGGGACCTGGGGACCCAGGTTGACAGTGGCCTTTCTTTTGACACTCACGTTGCTAAAGTGGTTAGAAAGACCTTCTACATTGCCCACCTGATCATGAAGGGATTCACATCCAGATCTAGTGAGGTCATTGTTCCCCTGTACTCTTCACTTATCAGACCAATGATCAAGTACAATGCCCCATTCGGGATGTATCTCACCCGACATCTGCAGCAATTGGAGAGACCCCAAAGTTCCTCACCAAAAGGATAAAGGGACTCCAAAATCTGTCATATGCTGCCAGATTGAAGAAACTCCAGCTCTATTCAGTCGCATACCGTCTGCTCAGAGGTGACATGTGCCTGACATACAAGGCCATGTCCAACCCAGAATTAATGGACATGCTCCACCTCAAAAAATCCAAATCCACCAAAACCACTAGAGCAAGCAACTTAAACCTTAGCACGGATATAAATAGGACGTGCTGGAGGGATAGATTTATCACTCAGAGACTCCCTATGCTGTGGAATAAAATCCCGGTCCATGTGAGGCAGAGCACCTCGCTGACTCTGTTCAAGAGATGGGAGATCGTAGGTTTACCCCAGGAATCATCTCTGTGTCACTGCTGGACAGAGGCACACCAAACTAATGGGCACAGTATTTTTTCATATAAGGGGTGGCGTAAGCCACAAAAATTTGGGCTAGGCTTATAAATGCCTTAGGGCAGATAGCCTAGTATAAACCTATGAACCTATGGTCTGTGAACATATATAGAAAATGACCTATCATTCAATCACCACAAGACTATTGTTTGAAAATCCACTTTTATAGCACAGCCTATTAGCAACGGAGGTATGCCATTCAAATCTAGGGAGGTGATCATTCTACTGTACATGACACTCATTAGGCCAATCATTCAAAATAATGCCCCATCCGGCATGTACCTGTTCAAGCAGTGTCCAGTGCCCTACAGGCTGCTAAAGATGAGATCTGCATCACATACAGAACCTCTACCAACCTTCTCCTTTCAAACCTTCTACACATATGCAAGCCCAATAGTGGCAGAAACACCCACTCTAGAGACCTCAATCTCTGTTGCACTTTAAAGAGAGCATGCTGGAGGAATAGATATATCTCACAGAGACTAATACTTCTCTGGAACTCTCTTCCTCTCCATGTGAAGTTAAGTATGTCTTTTACTTTATTCAAGAACAACCTGAATGCATGGGTGGAACACTAAGTTCACTCCTGGTTTGGCACCCTTGTCCCTTATGGATAGGGGGAACATGTAAATACCTGTTACAGGGTTATGGTTATTTATACTTAATATACACATGATTTTTAGGAAAGGATTATCTAACTTGGGATTATACAAGACTTCCACAAAATACAGGAGTCGTAATACTAAACTACTAAGGCTAGAAATTCAGTTGGAATACATGGCTAGGCTTGTAAAGACCCTCACAGATCAATAGCTTAGTAAGTACCTCTGAACCTATTGAGTAGTGGTAAAATAGAATCTGCTCTTAGAAGAAATGGCACAACTACAGCTGATGGGAATTTTCTTCCTGAAAGGCAATTTAGCAGAAAGCTGGAAGCTTTGGCTTCAGTAATTTTACTTCTAACTCAGATATTTGAAATGGTGTAGTGTACCATGTTACCACATGACACTGTGGAAGAACTCTTGAAGGCATTTAATGTTTTTATTATTCATGAAAGCAAGGAAAAACAAAAATTATCAATGACAGAGTTTATAAATTATAAGGCTTGTAGACCCAGTGTGGATGGGGTCTATATTACATCGCCAAAATCATATTCCGGTGAACACCTATTCACTGACTTCTAATCAGCGAAAATCACTTCAGCTATTTGCTGAATTTACTAAGGCAAGGAAATACTTGCCAAAAGAACAACAGAGCAACATCAATGTCAATTGAACCCACCCAATGTGAGGGATTTCTCCCCCCCACACCCCTAACTATATATACCAACTTTGAAATCACACTACAGTGGAGAAAAGGACAAAGATCTGTTGTTGGTCAGCTACATTCTTGCCCTTAGTAAATTCAGTGATTCACTAATGCGATTTTTGCTGATTAGGTGTTAGTGAATAGATGTTCACCAGAATACAATTTTGGCGATGTAATATAGACCCCATCCACACTGGGTCTACAAGCTTATCTCCAACCCCTCTCCCAGTATTGCTGGGGTTTACCATTGATCCTAAGGGTGTCTTGGGGGGCTCAGGCATCTCTACTTCCATCCTGAGTTTTTTTTTTCTTTTAGATGCCCTATACATTTCCTGCCACATGTCCCTCACTCATTGATTTGTCCAGGGGCAACTCTCCTCTTTGGACCATGCTTCCCCTAAGGGAGCATCATCAACGAACACTCTATAACCTGGGACAGATATGCTGATCAAGCCCTGATGCTCCAACAGTTGCTCAAGCTACCACTCAAACCCAGATTGACTGGGCCATAGTTAAGGTTTAATCCCTCTACACCAACAGCGCAACTGTCTTATTTCTTTGTAGTTTGTGCTGCTGACTGCTACAGGGATTATATCATGCCATTTTTTCCTATAGCTCAGTTGGCAGATGACCATTCTATAAAGGACTCAATTGAACATTTGACAAACCTACTGCAATCCACTGCTGCTGACATATTGCAGATCAAAGGTATGGCCAATGCCTGGAACATCTGCAGTCAGTAATTAATGAGCAACAGAACAAGTTGACATATCAGCAACTAAATTCTTGAGGCATCATGGGTTTGTAGACCAATGCAGTCAAGATGGAAGCAAAATCAGATATCTGAAGAACTGGTTGCAACAAAACCATGTGAAGGTACTGGGTTTACTGAAGAGGTTATTGTGAAGATTGGGTGAAGACAGATGAAAGCTGCCAGCGTAGCCAGATAGAATGTTGGAGATAATTCTGTCATCTGTAAATCTTAATGTAAACTACAGGCTTGTTGTATTAAATGGTAAAAATAGTGTTAGCTGTGGAACTGAAAATAAATGTAACAACAGTGCACTTTGCTGACCAAGTAAAACATGTTGTGACCCTTTGATGTAAACATGGCTCCAGCCGGTCTAGATGAAGGAATTCTTGCTATTTGCATGCATAAATGTCCTTTATTGCTCTGGTTTCTGCCCAGAGGTGAAGAATGTAAATGTAGTTTCTGTTAGCCTGGGAACCCAGGGAAGTGTGAAGAATGATGTAATGTGAACCAGGAATGTGATTTTAAAAACAGAGAGAATCAGAGAGCATTAAGCATTTTTGCCTTGACCATCCAACTCAATAGCACTGTCTTGCTCTATATGTAAGTTTATCTTAGAGTTGTGTTTTCTCTTAGAAATAGCTAGAAACTAGAAAGATTAGACTAAGTGTTTTCTGTGATGTCAGAACTGTACCACTGAATTATTTTAAGTATTTATCTGTGATCTCTGAACTCTTGACTAGCACTGTGTAGTAAAAGTATTGTCTTGTGTTTTGACTATTTGTTATTAAATATTTTTAAACCCCTTCAACTGCGGCTGTTTTTGCAGGGATAATTTAAGCTCTTTAGAGTACTTGCTTGCCTTTGGTAAAATTGTACAAAGCCACTCCAATAGCTTTAGCCATGGGCTATACTACCAACTAGATAATAATATTGTACAGTAATAATTGGGCACCCTTTTAAGGGCCTTCGAGTAGCTGATAAATATTAGAGGGTGGTGGCAGCTGGTACTACCATATAGTCTGTGAAAAAGGGGCACAATTGGAAAAACTGTGCCAGCCTTCCCCAGGAGTGTCTGTGTGGTTGTATAAACTCTTCTCAAAGTGTGTGCATGTGTGTGTGTGTGTGTGTGTGTGTGTGTGTGTGTGTGTGTGTGTGTGTGTGTGTGTGTGTGTGTGTGTGTGTGTGTGTGTGTGTGTGTGTGTGTGTGTGTGTGTGTGTGTGTGTGTGTGTGTGTGTGAGCTACTTGGGCAGGGACATGAAGCACTGATTAGACAGAGAGGGTGCTGGAGGTTTTAGCTTGCCCATTAGTTGGAGCTCTGGACCCTATAGCTGTGCCTCTGGGGAGTCTTATTGGGGACCTGGAGTGCAAGGGAGCAACCAGCCCTGGACTGACTGTGAGCTCTGTGTGCTCTTAAGGGAAATTGCACTTTACTGTGCGCATTTGTTATCCTTTCTTCCTATATGAAACGCTCCTCACTGGTGTTAGTGGTGAGGATTGAGGCTCCTTGTTTGCTGGGCCAGGGCACGGGCATCACATATTAATTGTTTGGCAGTGGTGGGATATCAGCACCACATATGAATTGGTTGGCAAATACTAATTGGCTTGTAGTGGTGTGGGTAGAGTGAATTCCTGTAGCTTGTGTACAGTGAGCTCTGAGGGTGTTTTGTAATCTAAATCAGCCACACAGTGAATACTCAGAGTTCAGATCACAATTGTTTTATTTCTTTTGTTAGTTTAGTTAGTCAGGGTGAGCAGGCAGCATGTCAGCAAAGGAATATGGAAAGCTGACAAGAAGCAAGCTAGATGAGATGCGCCAGGCTAGGGGACTGGTGCATGGAAACCTGACTAAGGCAGACCTAATTGCAGCCTTGTTTACAGCTGCATCAGAAAACAGCAACCAGGAGGACAATCAGACTGGCAGTGGAGATATAATACCCTCAGAGAATGGACAGCTCAACCTTTCAGCAGAGGACTTAAAAATCCATCTGGAGCTAAAGAGACAAGTTGGAGGCCAGGCGTTTGGAGATAGAAGCAGCTGAGAGACTGAGGAGTCTACAGGCTGAGGAGAATGAGAAACTGCTATGCCTGGAAGCTGAGGAAAAGGAATAGCAGAGCAAGCATGAGAGGGAAATGCTGACTCTTTGGCAGAGTCATGGAGGTAATGGGGAAGGGAGTAACTGGACCCCAGAAGCACAAAAGGTCAGTAAATTTCTTCTGCAGTTTAAAGAGGGGGATAATTTTGATAGTTTCATTCATATGCTTGAGAGGGTATGCAAACAGTATGGTGTTGACCAAAGGCTCTGGGTACGGTTCCTGACCCCCTTACTCCATGGTAACGCTGTAACTGTTTTGTCAAAAATGTCTGATGTTGAATGTTTTGATTATACTACTGTTAAAAAATCACTTGTTAGAATTGTTCAAGCTAACACCTGAAATGTATAGGAAAAAGTTTTGTGATCATAGATGCAAGGTAGATGAAAGTGTGTGTGGATATGTTGCTAAACTGAGCACTTATTTCCATAGGTGGATGAGTGGATGTCAGGTCACCACTTTTGAAGGGCTGGCAGACCTTTTGGTGAGGGAACAAGCACTTAGCACTTTGCACTTTGCCTGAAGACATGAGGATCTGGTTAGCTGATAGACAATGTGCCACTTCAGATGAGTTGGGGAAGAATGAAGACCTATACCTGGCAAGCAGGGCAGCCCTGCACAGGAAAGGGACCCCCAGTACTGCTCATGGGTCTAAAGGAACCCAAAGTGGGCACCACAGACTGTCCCAACAGAATCTGCCAGTAGCAGGGGAAGATACTAGTCCAGGTACATGTCCAGGAGCTAGGGTTAAATGTTTTGAATGCAACCAGTGTGGCATACAGGTGTCCACGGAGGCAAGGTGGGGAACAAAAGGTGAGGGAGCCAGTAAGTGGGAAAGACAAAATGCCAATAGTAGGTTGTCTTGAGACAACAAGGGCACCAAACTACCATCCTGCAGATGTCCTGATAGGGAAGGATTTGGATGAGGCAGTACCATGTGTTTGTGCAGTTATACGCAGTCAAGCTAGGAGACAAGTATGTGGGTCTGGTAGTCTGGGGATACCCAGACAGACTGCATACTTGCAGCCAGGCTTGGTGAGGTGGTTACTTCAGGGAGGTAGCTACCCAGTAGCAGTGAGACTGAAGGTGAGCTGCAGCTGCTTGTGGGTACTGATGTTCCCTGTGACAGAGTGGCTGCAGAGGTAGAGGTGAGTAGTAGTACCCAGACTGACAGTGAGGCACCACTGTCAGAGGATGCCACACCTCCTGTGGAAGGGGAGCTGGGAAAGGTTACAAGAACAGAGTTGAGACAGGCTCAGCTCTCAGACCCTACATTGCAAGGCCTGAGGTAGGTAGCTAGGGAGGCACCTGATTTTCAAGGAAAGGGGGGAATCTGTATACTGGGACAAAGGGTTACTGTACAGGGAGTGGACCCGTGAGGGAAGGCTAGAAGGTGAGAGAGTACAGCAGTTGATAGTGCCTAGAGCCTATCATCTGGCACTTCTAGCCATAGCCCATGATATTCCCTTTGCAGGTCATATGGGCATAAAACATACAAAGAGGTGTATTATGCAGAACTTCTATTGGCCTGGAATTTCCAGAGATGTAACGGGGTACTGCAGGACCTGTGAGCTGTGCCAAAAGGTAGGAAAGGCAAAACAAGAATCCTTTTTGGCGTCCATTTGGCCGTGAAAAACATAAGGTGGTGAAGACTTATTATTGGGGCTGCCTATATTTCCTTTGGAGGATATTGTGACATTACAACGCTACCAATTGGTGTTCGCTCTTGGATATAAAGGCATATTCCCTTGTGTTCAAAGCAGGTATGTAACCATATTCTTTTGCCTGCTAAAACAAGTGACTTAAATACACATGTTCATCTAAAGAAAAACAATTGTTTTGTCTTTATTAAAAGGCTTGGAACAATATCTCAAGGCTGCAAGGGGTTTTTGTGTTACAATTTCTCAAAAGAACGGGTTGTGAGTTCCATTTCTTGACTTATATTTGAATCCGGAACTGACGGTGATATACTACTGCTTTCTTTAGTGGTTTTTGACATATGTTTATTTAAAGAAAAACTATTTTTTCATTTTTTAATTAAAAGACTTCGACAATATCTAAAGGCTGCAAGGTGTGAAAAGAACGGGTTTTGGCCATTCTATATTTATGACATCTTTGGTGTATGGGGATACAGTCGCCATTTTTTCGGTGAAGAATTCTGGCGATGGTCGCAATATTTTGTACTAAATTTACATTTGGAGTGTATCTATGGGACATTTAATAACATAACCCTAAAGGTCCAACTGTGGGGAATTATTAATTGCATTTATTATTTACAGTTTTATCACCATCATGGTTTGTCTTTTCTAATTATGGCAATATGATAATAGTCCTATTAAGTATTGGTAGGGCATATGCACATTGTCATTAGGGACGGACTTATGTTATATATTTCATTCTTGGTTTTTGAAATTATTTCTTTTTGATTATTCAATGACAAATGTAAATGGGGGGGTTTACAATTGCATTTATTGATGAGTAGAACATATATAAATAATAATGCAATTAATGGTGAAATAGTGATTGTGACTTGATTTTGTTGGTTGCTTATCTTTACTCTAATTATATATTTATATGTCTAAACAGTTGGATAGGAACTAGGTGAATAATTGTTTAACTATATTTAGTAGAACAAGTGTATTTAATAATCCAATTAATAGTGAAATAGTTAACATGATTTAATTTCATTAGTTGCTCATTTTTTATTCTAGCGATATGTTTATAGGTGTTAACATTTGGATAAGCACCAGGTGAATAATTCTCCAACTATATTTGTACATGATGAGTAGGAGGAAGCAATTACTGGGACTTTGTTTCACTAGTTGCTCACTTTTGTTATAATGACAAGTAATAGTTGAAACACTCTTGTATCAGTCATAATATTAAGTTTCTACATTTCAAACGTTTTTACCCCTTTTTTTGGGAATGTGATTTTTGGTTTTCTGTATACATATCAATAACATAATTTATGTCTCATTCAGTTGGATTAACTGACTGATAGTAACAACATTGTTGTTCATTGTTTTTTATTAATGGTGAAGCCATAATTTTCTGTTTTGGATCTAGCAATACTTTTGGGGGACCTTTAGGAAGCTGCCTTTCCCATATAGGTATTTTTAATTCTTTGGATATTAGACCTGAGGGGGTTTTCCAGGCACTGTACCAAATAGGTACTATATACCCTCTTGTCCACATTTTTTAGACATTATCCATTTGGGTCATCTGACTATATTGTGCAAGTTAAGGGCTTATGGTCATGGATCTCCAAAAGATTCTGCAAGGTCTCTGTGCAGATCAAGCCAATATTAAAGTCTTTGATATTGGGACCAATATGGAGGGAATCCCATGTGAAAGAGCAGGAGATCCTCATGACGGCTGCAACTTGCTATTTTACCAACTGAACAAAGAGATGAAAAATCTTAAGAACTAATATATGGCACCTGAAGTTATTCAAGGCATATAAATGTAAAGGTATTACTCCATGTGGTTTGAGGAATAAAACCAAACCCTTGGCTGGTAAGCCAGATGATCTACTGATGGAGGAATGGCATAAAGCACAACAAAAAGCCACTATGGCTTTTGTAGACATATTAATGTCCTTTTATCAAAGGACCATTGAACAAAATATTAAGGATGTGACAGAAACGTGAGAGTATGAAAAAACATGAGGACATACCGTCTTTTGTTCAGGGCCTGGAAAAATTATCCAGGGATCTTCTCAATTTTGAGAATGCGTTGAAAGAAAAAAAGCTACATAAATTTCACAGAGATGTGAAAGATTATGAGAGAAGCAGGCCCTTTGAGCTCCAGAGGGGGGTTAGATTTAATGATAACAATAAGGGTAGATCCAATATCAGAAAGAAAAGTCCAAGATCCATACTTAAAAAACCTATACAAAACCTCAGTACCTCAGGGGAAGAATCATCTATGACTTTTACAGAAGGAATTTATATTAGTAATTCTCCTGACTCGAAGAAAGTACGAATTCAGGATGGCCCTTTAGGAGACAAACCAGTAGGGGTGGACATAAGTACAAAGGTAGCAGCCTTGGAAAACCTACTACAGTCAATGATGAAGTAGGGATTGAATTTTATAATGTACACAATATTTCCAATTATGTTTTATCCAAGGATGAAAAATGTCTACTTAATAAAGGTCTGGGATTTGTTTCTAGTTTTCTGGTAGATGAACATATTTTTGTCTCAGATCTTTTTGGCTTTTGTAGAGTTTTGAATCTAAAATTGTTTTTTGGTACATCCAATAATTCTCAAAGATTGTCTGAATTTCATTTTCACAAATCTACATTTATGCCACCAATGAATAGACATGTGGCTATTTTTCAGGAAGCCGTTTTGAGGGATTTACATTTTAATTTTAGTTCCTCTTTGGGTTTCAGACACAACCTTTCGAAAGGAGAACAACAGGCTCTGAATAATTTATATTCTAATTCTGATATAATCATTCTTCCGGTGGGGCTGTGGTCATAATGGATGCCAGTTATTACTGGAATGAGGGAAATGAACAATTGTCCAACCCTCAGTATTAGAATGTCCACAGACCCACACCTAAATTTAAGGCTGAAATTGATTCATTTTTGAATCAAGCAGTGGAAGAGGGAATTATTGATGTGAAGATGAAAGAACAGCTCATGGTTCAGGATCTGACCTGACAGTACCTATATCTCTTGCCCAAAATTCATAAAAATTTTAGCAGATCCCCAGGAAGACCTATTGTTTCAGGACGAGGGTCTTTAACTGAACATATTTCTGCTTTTTTGACATATTATTTAAAACCATTATTGTCAAGCATCAGGGCAAGGATAAAGGATACCACAGAGTTTTTACAAATTATTTCAGATTCTCACTTGGAACCCAACTGGCTCATGTGTACACTTGATGTTAAATCCCTATATACTAGCATCTCTCATTGGGCGGGATTACTTGCTTTAGAGTATTGGCTCAACAAAGTCAATTTATATGCACCAGGATTTAATACCCTTCTCATATGTTTGGCAGAACATGTATTGACGAAAAACGTTTTCTATTTCGGGGGAGAATGTTATTGGCAGCAGCAAGGAACAGCTATGGGGGCCTCATTTGCCCCCATTTATGCTGACCTCTTTATGGGATATGTGGAAGATCAGATTATATATGACGTGATGCATAACATTTACCTTTTGGAGATGGATATATGGAGACGTTTTTTAGATGATTGTTGGCTTGTTTGGCGTGGGAGTGTGGACTATTTGTTAGAATTTTTGGAATACCTTAATGGTAATTGGTGGGGTATTGAATTTACTGTTAATTTTCACAGTAATGAGATCAGTTTTTTAGATGTCAATATATTGAGACAGGGGGATGGTACACTCAAAACGTCAGTATACAGGAAATACCCACAATATAATCATTTATTACATGCAACTAGTTTACACCCCAAACATACCATCAACAATATTCCCAAATCTCAGTTCATGAGAATTAGGAGAATATGTTCTGCAGACATTGATTTTCAGAATGCCAGGCATGATCTTTAGGGTAGATTTATTGACAGGGGTTTTAGAAAATCCATAGTACAAAGGGCCATCGATTGGGCGACCAATTGTGAGAGATCCAGTTTACTTGAGTATAAAGCTAAAACTAAAGAGGATGGATCGGGGGGCCATGAGGTTAGTTACAACATTTGGTAGCAATATTCATTTATTAAAGTATGTACTCAACAAACATTGGAATATTCTTTGGGCTAATGTAGATCTGGATCAATGTTTGCCAACTAGATGCCAATTCTCCTTTAGAAGAGGAAGAACACTTACGTCTTATTTTGCTCAATACAAGAAGACTTTTTTAGATTATGTAAATCAGCATCAGCTTACTCTAATGGGAGATAGGCTTGTTGGCTCACATCCTTGTGGACATTGCAGTTTGTACAAACATATGTTCAAAACCACATCTTTTAGCAGTAAAAACACTGGTCAAATCTTTGACATTCAGTTTTTTGGAAATTGCAGCTCTGACTGGGTAGTGTATTTGGCTACTTGCCAATGTTTTGCCTTTTATGTGGGGCAGACTTCTAGGCAACTAAGGAGTCACATTTCGGAACATCTGAGTGACTTACGACACAATAAAATGACCAATGCATTGTATAGACATTGTCAGTCACACAAAACTGCCACTTTTGGATTTGTCATTATTGACCAGGTTAAGGGAAATAAATCAACAAAACAGGGTTGGCACACTATAATGACTCAAAAGGAAAGAAAATGGATTATTAAGTTGGGCGCCCTATTTCATCCAGGACTTAATGATAAATTATGAGGTTTTTCTCACTTATGATTTTTATTACTAACTTTATATGTAGCAACAGTTTATCAGTGTAAGGTTAGTTATACATTTGACATTATAACCATATTGTTCATTTTGTTTAAATGCTTTATATGTATTTGGAGGCTTAATTAGTGAAATGGGGGAAGTGATGTCATAATTGGGGATATATAATATGTATAAATACTGTTCCTGAATTGTGAATGTAACATCACTGAAGATGGTTTGATGCCGAAACCGGTCTGAAGGAAGGGAAGGAATAAAATATTTATTTGCCTCTGAGTGCTAGCTTTTTTATTTGGTTTATCAGTTTAGGCATGCCGTGCACCAGTCATACTTGCTAGCTCTTTTGGAGGTGTGTCCTCTGAGTATCACAAGTTCCACCGGGAAAAAGTATTTCCTAGTGGTAGTGGATTATGCTACACGATACCCTGAGGCAGTGGCTTTGTCCTCCATCGAGGCAGAGAAGGTGGCAAATGCTTTGTTAGAGATTTTCAGCAGGGTAGGCTTCCCAAAAGAAATACTGACTGACAGAGGTGCCAATTTCATGTCAGACCTGCTGGCTTGTCTGTGGAAGTCCTGTGGGGTGAAGCACAGAAAGACCACCCCCTACCATCCCCAGACTAATGGTCTTGTTGAGAGATTAAACTCTACAATCAAGTCCATGCTATGGGCATTTGCAGATCAGTTTAAGAGGGAGTGGGACAAATATTTGCCCCATCTGTTGTTTGCTTACAGAGAGGTTCCCCAGGAATCCACAGGTTGTTTACCCTTTGAGTTGCAGTATGGGTATAGGGTGAGGGGACCTCTAGATTTAATTTGAGATGAGTGGGAAGGTGAGTGCAAGTCTCACAAGCAGTCTGTTGTAGCATACGTCCTAAACCTCAGGACAAGGCTGAGGGAACTCATGGGCTTGGCCCAGGAGAACTTGGCAGAAGCCCAACAACAGACAAAAGTGTGGTATGACAGGAATGCTAGAGCTAGAGAGTATGCTGTGGGGCAACAGGTAATGGTTCTCATTACTGTCAGACACAACAAGCTGCAAGCAGCTTGGGAGGGACCCTACATGGAGATAAGAAAGGTAAGTGATGTTAACTACATGGTGGAACTGCTAGGCAGAAGGCAGGGGCACAAATTGTACCATGTTAACATGATGAAACCTTACCATGATAGGGAGGCCCTTGTGCTGAGCATTTGCAGTGGATTGCAGGAGATGTCTGAGGGAGATCTGGTGATTGATCTCCTCAGTGAGGCTTGGGCTGACACCTCAGTGGAAGGGGCAGTAATGTCCCCTCAGTTATCTCCTACCTAGGTTTGAGAAATCTGAGCAGTGTTGCAGGAATTTGGGGACATGTTCACTGGAAAATCAGGGTATATCCACCTGGGGCAGCACCAGGTGGATACAGGACCCCAAAGGCCTATTAGGCAGGCCCCTTATAGAGTGCCTTAGAGAGTCAAACAGACTCTGAGGGAGGAGATACAAGAGATATTGGAACTAGGGGTGATTCAAGAGTCCAACAGTCCCTGGACCTCCCCAGTGGTGCTGGTGCCAAAGAAGGATGGCAGCACTAAGTTCTGTTTGGACTACAGGAAATTAAATCATCACACAGAGTCTGATGCTTACCCCATGCCTAGGACAGGTGAGGCCCTAGAGAATCTGTGTGGGGCTAAGTATCTTACCACCATTGATCTTATGAAGGGTTACTGACAGGTGCCCTAGACTCCCTGTGCTAGAGATAAGTCAGCCTTTGTGACTCATTTTGGCTTGTATGAGTTCACAAAGATGCCCTTTGGGACCAAGAATGCACCAGCAACTTTCCAGAAGCTGGTAGATCATATCCTAGCAGGAGCATTTGCCCTTGCTTACCTATATGATATTGCCATCTACAGCCATTCCTGGCAAGAGCACCTTCAACATGTCAGGGAGGTGCTGGGCAGACTGCAGAGGGCAGGGCTGACCATTAAGCCAAGCAAATGTCAGGTAGGTATGGTAGAGGTCTCTTACCTAAGACATAGAGTGGGGACTGGTAAGATAATGCCAGAACCTGCCAAAGTGGAAGCCATTCAGGCATGGCCTGAATCGGTTACCAAGAAGCAGGTGAGGGCATTTTTAGGGACAGTGGGGTACTACAGAAAGTTCGTCCCCAGTTATAGTACCATAGCTGCTCCCCTCACAGGCCTAACAAGGAAGAACAGGCCAGATAAGGTAGTGTGGACCCCAGCATGTGAGCAGGCATTCCAGAAGCTTAAGGTAGCTTTGGGAGGACTCCCTGTGTTAGCCAGTCCAGACTACAGCAAAGAATTTGTTGTGCAGGTGGATGCTTCAAACCATGGGGTGGGGGCTGTACTTAACCAGATTTCTTCAGATGGGGAAGAGCACCCAGTGGTTTATCTCAGTCATAGGCTCCAACCCAGGGAGGAATGCTATGCAGCTGTAGAAAAGGAATGTCTAGCCATAGTGTGGGCACTGCAGAAACTTCAGCCTTATCTGTATGGAAGGAAATTCACTGTTATGACAGATCACAACCCCCTAACATGGTTAACCAGAGCCAACTAGCAAAATGTCAAGTTGCTAAGATGGAGCCTGGGGTTGCAAGATTATGATATATCCATGCAGCACCGCAGTGTGCTTAGCAATGCCAATGCAGATGGGCTCTCAAGATGGTGAACGGGGTAAGGCATACTCAGATAGATCTAACTCGCTCAAGCAGCGTTTCTCAAGGGTCACTTAAAAACCAAGCTTGAGTTCTCCAGGGGGAAGATATGTGAAGATTGGGTGAAGCTAGATGAAGGCTGCCAGCCTAACCAGATAGAAGTTTGGAGATAATTCTGTCATCTGTAAATATTAATGTAAACCACAGGCTTGTTGTCTTAAATGGTAAAAATAGTGTTACCTGTGGAACTGAAAAAAATGCAACAGTGCACTCTGCTGACCAAGTAAAACATGTTGTGACCCTTTGATGTAAACACAGCTCCAGCTGGTCTAGCTAAAGGAATTCTTGCTATTTGCATGCATAAATGTCCTTTATTGCTCTGGTTTCTGCCCAGAGGTGAAGAATGTAAATGTAGTTTCTGTTAGCCTGGGAACCCAGGGAAGTGTGAAGAATGATGTCATGTGAACCAGGAATGTGATTTTAAAAACAGAGAGAATCAGAGAGCATTAAGCATTTTTGTCTTGACCATCCAACTCAACAGCACTGTCTTGCTCTATATGTAAGTTTATCTTAGACTTGTGTTTTCTCTTAGAAATAGCTAGAAACTAGAAAGATTAGACTAAGTGTTTTTCTGTGATGTCAGAACTGTACTACTGACTTATTTTAAGTATTTCTCTGTGATCTCTGAACTCTTGACTAGCACTGTGTAGTAAAAGTATTGTCTTGTGTTTTGACTTCTTCTTCTTCTTTCGGCTTTTCCCGGTTAGGGGTCGCCACAGCGGATCATCTGTCCACTCATGATTGGCAGTGGTGTTTTACGGTGTTGAGTTGCCAGCCCGGCGCCCAACCTTCCACAGAAGGCACACACATGCTCACACTCACACCTAGGACCAATTTAGAGTGTCCAATCCACCTACTACATGTCTTTGGGATGTGGGAGGAAACCGGACCACCCGGAGGAAACCCACACAACCACAGGGAGGACATGCAGACTCCACACAGAAGGCACCCCAGCTGAGAATTGAACCAGAGAACCTCTTGCTGTGAGGCGGCAATGCTAACCGCTGCACCACCGTATTTGTTATTAAATATTTTGAAACCCTTTCAACTGTGGCTGTTTTAGTAGAGATAATTTAAGCTCTTTAGAGTACTTGCATGCCTTTGGTAAAATTGTACAAAGCGACTCCAATAGCTTTAGCCATGGGCTATACTACCATTTGGATGATAATATTGCACAGTAATAACTGGACACCCTTTTAAGGGCCTTTGAGTAGCTGATAAATATTAGTGGGTGGTGGCAGCTGGTTTTACCGTATAGTCTGGGAAAAAGGGGCACAGCTGGAGAACCTGTGCCAGCCTTCCCCAGGAGTGTTTCTGTTTGGTTGTATAAAATCTTCTCAAAGTGTGTGTGTGTGTGTGTGTGTGTGTGTGTGTGTGTGTGTGTGTGTGTGTGTGTGTGTGTGTGTGTGTGTGTGTGTGTGTGTGTGTGTGTGTGTGTGTGTGTGTGTGTGTGTGTGTGTGTGTGTGTGTGTGTGTGTGTGTATGTGTGTGTCAGCTACTTGGGCAGGGACACAAAGCACTGGTTGGATAGAGAGGGTGCTGGAGGTTTTAGCTTGCCCACTAGGTGGAAATCTGGACCCTATAGCTGTGCCAGTGGGAGTCTTAGTGGGGACCTGGAGAGCAAGGTAGCAGCCAGCCCTGGACTGACTGTGATCTCTGTGTGCTCTTAAGGGAAATTGAACTTTAATGTGTGTATTTGTTATCCTTTCCTCCTATATAAGATGCTCTTCACTGGTGTTAGTGGTGAGGATTGAGGCTCCTTGATTGCTGGGCCAGGGCACGAGCGTCACAGTTATAAATTATGGATCCCCTATCTTTTATTCGGAAAGAGTTGCATGGAGTGTTAGAAACTGATTCTCCTCCAATGACTGAAAGGACTCTCTGGGTTATCTCCAAACAGCATAATAGCTTACATCCTAGACATTTTATTTTTCAGTATCTTGGTTTAATGAATGTGAGAAGCTCTTAAAGAAAGCTACAGGAAAACGTCTTGAACTTAGAGTTAGTGGGTCACAAGATAAAGACTATAACACTTTGTTTAATAAGATGAAAAGCATTGATGCTTTATTTATGGTGGGGCAGAGAACTGTGCCTTACAGCCTTAGGCCATCCTGTCCTAATCAAAGCATCACAGTTCTTCTGCTTTCAGCTGCCCAATGATGTGGACTGTTTTTTTAGCGAGAGAAGAAAACTTCACAGAAGCATTCTTATGCAGAAGCAGCTAAAAGTCTGTAGTGAATAAGGTGGAATGCAAGAAAAGGGACAGCCCTAATTATTTTTCCTCTCCAAACTTTCATCTGTTAGAAAGGGAAAAATGTCTCTAGACATGATACAAAGCTTGCTAATCAAGTAAGGACAAGGCATAAACTGTTTAGGGGGATGTTAAGTATCCCTCCACAACCCCAAGATGTTCCTGCAGAGGCAATCCCTTTACATCATCTGGACTGATGGAGCTGGTGGTGGATTTCACTCCAGAGGCCCTCCATGAGATTGAGGACTCCTGGCTGTAGTTTCAGAAACTGTAACACAGGACTTTGGCCCCACACAGTAGTTTATAAAAGATGGACACGTTGTTGTACCACATGATTTTGTTTAAATGTGTTTTTAACATTACCTCACTTTTATCATTTATTGTTGGCTTAATAGGCATGAGTGAGACAGAGTACGTTTTTTTTGGGATACTTGGAATACTACTATTAACACATGTTTAAGATGTTTTCTTGTGAATGCTTGTAATTTCCGTCTATCTTTTCTTTATTTCATTTCAGCTTACCTTCCTAGAAGTTGGCAATTGTGAGGTAATCAAATCATTTCAATCTGTGTCCTCCTTTTTTCTCTTTGAACCTTCTGTGTTATTGTTTTTACAATGTGCTTAGCTGACAATTTGAAATATCAATTTTGCTGTTGTAATTCTGACTACTGATTGATGGCCTTCGCTGCATTGCTTACTGCTTCTGTTCAGTGCAGAGGGAGGAAGGGATGGGAAGTTTTGGTCATAGTTTGTGTTAAGGGATGGATACAGCATTTTATTGTGCTAATTGTTGGTTTAACTTGGCATCACTTATTAGTGAGATTTTTTGAGGTTGGATACAGATATTTGACAGATTCCAGTGTGAGTGTCTAGTCCTTGAGTAGAATCTGGCTCAGACATTACTATTTACGCTCCTTTTAGAGGCTAAAGTTTGAAACTTGCATTGATCAGAATTAGGGTGACATTTATTAGGCTGTAGTGAGGACACAGCATGATGATGGCGTGACATTGCAGGTGTGTACACTGGGAACCCATAACATGAAAGGTCTGAATATTATGCAGAAGGCTAGGCAGTAACAAGGTAGTTAAAGCTGCATTTCTTCAGGAAACAAAACAAATCCTATTATCTCCACTGCTTAAGTAAGTGTTTTTCTTGTGGGGGGGGGGGTAATATACAGCTGTGCAAAGAGGGGTGTGGCTATTCTCCTCCATGAATCCTTAGCAGGGAGTTGAAAATATTTTGGTACAGCAAGACAGGTGGATCATGGGTCTTGTCAGTATACAGGGGGCTTGTTGGCCTCGGTCAACTATTATAGTCCAAATGACCCGGTTGAAGCAGTGGGACATGATTTTAATATAGTGCTTGATCCATTGGTGTACCTGTCTACAGTAGGAGGTATAAACACCCTCAGCACACAAGGAAGTTGAAGAGGAGAGAATTTTAGGGGCCTTGATGGATATGTGTGGGGTTTTAAACCTGCCGTGGAAGTTTCTACTTTTACTAGGTGTTCTGGAGGGATGGAAGCAAAATGGACATGTTGTTTCTTAACACTTCATTCTTTTCTAATGTGACCAGTCCACAAATCCTGCTAAGCCCCTTCTCAGACCACAGCCTCTTAATTATGATGGATGTCATGTGTGGTATCGATAAAAGTCCTAAGGGGGTAGAGATTTGATCCTCTGTGGTTAGTAAACAAGGACAAGGGCACTTCCGTTCTGAACTAGACTGACAATTTGTAGAGGCATCAGGAAAAGTCTCTGGTAGATTCAGTTATGGACTGGCTAGACTAAGAAAAGTTTTAGAGAACAGTGCTTTAGATTCCAGAAAATAGACTGACTACTTAATCAACCAACTCTTCAAGATTTAAAGGATATAGATGTTTATTTAGAAAGAGGTTATAAAAATTTCATTCAACCATAACCTTTGCACAAGATTTTTTGGTCGTGACATCCTATAATCATGTAGTCCCCACCATCCTTCCCTTGTGTTTGCCTTCATCCTTTCCTTTTCAGTTAGTCCTTATCTGCCTTTCTACGCACACCTATTACACAATTGTTGCATGTCTCTTAGATATGCAACAAGAGGACCTATGCTAACACGTTTAGCTAAATATATCACATATAGTGAATCATGCAAACATCCCTGTGTCCTGGGCCTTTAAGAGTTCCAGTTAACTCAAGCATTTATCAAGCACATAGCCTACCCCTTTACCTTTCCTGTGATTATTCCCAGTTATTTTCTCTTACTTCCCTTCCTGCATAACAAGCTGTTATTTCTAAGACTGCCCTCTTGCAAGGCAAATCCACCTCTTCAACTAGTTTTTGGTTCACCTTCAGCAACACTGATCTCTGAAGGTGTAAAAAGAGACCTGCTTATGCTTCAAACTCCCTAAACACATCCAAAATTACATGTAGCTGTCTACTCCTATTAGCAAAATCATGCAGTCATCAGCAAACAGATGTATCCAACTTCTACGCCATCCATTGCTCCTCACTTCCATTATCCTCTGTGCCCTCTGCATTAGACCTTCAATGTCCATCAAAAACAGAAGCAAAGACAAAGGGAAACCTTGTTTCCTACCCATTTCCATCTACTTTTTAAAACATATTTATTAAATCACAATTGTAGCAGTGACATAGATACACAATCTCCCATTTTCTGTTCTCATTAAATAAAATCCTTACCCACATTCTGTTATATAGTGCCCAACAAGTGCATCAAAATTATAGAGAGGGACTGGCCAATAATTTGCCAGATTTTTCCCTTTAAGCGGTATCCAACCATGGCCTCATACTTTGAACCTGCCGGCTCCACCCTTTCTGTAATATCAATAAGCAACATAGTCAAACTATCCCTTACCTGCAAACCCAGCCACTTCTTATCAAAATCAAAAAGTGCCAAGCTAATCACTTCACTTTTCCTCCTTTGAACTGTCCAATAGCATCCACTGCTTTCCTACCTCCTACAATTCTATTCAAAACTTCTCTGCCCCACACATTCAACACTTTCTTTCATCTCATTCTTTTCTTACCCCCTTTGCATATAACCTGATGTAAATCTCTATATATGCCTCCCTGGCATCTTTGCTACAATTCACATTGACCAGTTGTCCTTTATTCTTAGCCATGTTTCCCAAACATTCTGGCCCTTTTATTTTAGTTCACTAGATCCATATCCACTTCCCATCGGATAATAACAAGACCCTGAACTTGTTGCTTTCAGTCTTAAACTTGGCTTCTTCTAAACTCCTTAACTACTCCTTCAGAACCTGATTATCTTCCTCTAAAATATTTATTCTACCCTATTATGCTCGTACTCTCTCTAAACATTTTTCCAGTTTTCAGTCTTCTTATCCCTTTACTTCTACAATAACTGTCTTCTTATGTAGCTCCTCCTTCAGACCATCTTAGTCCCATGTAGTTTTCTACGTTTCCATTATCATTTTAATTTTCCTGCAATACTTGTTTCACCATTTTCTGAGTCCATTCCCCAGCAGGTCCCTGGCTCCACCTCTTCCTAGTACCATAATAACCATGTCATAACCATGGTATAATCTAACAATTTCCTTCATTTTGATGGACCTCACCTATCTCCCCTGCTAGCACACTTTCCATCAACACACCGCATTGCCTCCTTCCTTCTTTTTTCTTTCTGCAGACATCCACTAATCCAGATTTTGCCATCCCATCTCTTAGGACCTTCTGACATGCTTTATGAAACTGTGACTCTCGATAGCCTTTTTATTAATTTCTGAAACTATATATAACCTTTCCCACTGCATAACTACCCACCCATTTCAATAATTTTTCAATTAGCCCCTTCTTGTCCTGTTGCACTATAAAACAATGTAAGTGCAACACTCTATTTCCCAGTGACCTATTACCCATCTCCCATTTTCATCTGCTATGCTTTTCTGCTTCACCCTCTTTCAACCACTCTTACCAAGATCCCACCCCTGTTCCACCTTTTGTACAATGCACCTCTAACCAGTGAAACCCTCTTTTCCATTGTACCAGTTTTAATTTTCCCTTAGTTAACTGCTTGTGCTCCATCAGAGGTTTCTCGCTGTTGTGCTTCACTGCCCAGTTAGACACTCAGCTGAGCCTCTGAGGTTCCTCTACAAGTCTTACCCATTAAGCCCCTCACAATTTAGAACTTTTCTTGTCCCTTGGCCATACCTGGTCCTTTTAGTCCCCTCACTACTACTGACCACAGAATTTCACCTAGCATCATGAATAGGCAATTTCCAACCATTTCTATAGCCAACCAGAACAACATGGGCATTCTGAGGCAATGTAGCAAATGCCTCATTTATACTGACTACCCACTTGTCCAAATTCACATAAATTCAATATGTGACAGATGCAGCTATATTAAGAATCTAGAATCTAGGCTCTCTCGTTCACAAATCACTATATCAGATACTAAGAAGGTTGTTAGCTCACACACTTCACCTCCTGCACCATCCACACATACAGCACCTAAACCTTCATATGCAGAGGTTCTCAGTAGAAGCCTGCCTAAATATATGAGACCTCCCAAACATAAACACACTTCACTTAATACATTCCCAGCAAATCAAAGCACACATATAAATACATGCACCCATGTCTCACCAAACATAACCCTGAAGTAAAAACAAAATCAAATGTTTTAGTTATAGGTGCCTCCATTGTGAGACACACATATGTTCCACTCACCAGGCTAGATAAGGAAAGGGTCACGGTCAGCTGTCTGCCAGGTGCCAGGATCCACCACATCACACATGCACTCAAGTCTCTCAACAGCAGGCATTGTTATGATTCTGTCATAGTCCATGTTGGTATTAACGACTTGAGATTGATATGAAGAGAGACATGACTGAGCTCTCTGATTATGTGTCCCTTGTGGGTATGTCGCTACCCTTAAGCAGCATTCTACCTTCACCTAGGATGATGCGTCAGTACAGACAAAAACTGATTGACTTTAACAATTTGCTTAATTTCTGATGTTATTCTAAGGGGGATCCAGTACCTGTCAGTCTGGGATTATATGGTTGACAGACCATGATGCTTTGCCAGAGATGGTCTCCACCTGTCACCTCTGGGCTTTTGGCTACTGGCTAAGGCTCTTGCCTCCCCCATAGTGCCTTTTTTAGACAATGTCACAGAAAGAAAAATTCCTGAGGTAAAAACGTCCTCAAAAAACAACCTTAATGCTATGCTGCTAAATGCCAGAAGTGTAAATCTAAAACTGCACTCACTGAAGCACTCCTCACCTTGGAGGATGCAGACATTTGTGCAGTCACAGAGATCATGTTCAAGGCTGCAGTGAACACCCTGGCCATACCGGGATATAATGCCTTCCACATGTTCAGACCACAAAATGAAGACGTGAAAACTAAAGGAGGAGGGGTATCAATATTCATCAAAGATAAATACACCCCCAGACTGGTTAAACAGAATGATTCCACAGAGTTACTCCATGTGCAAATAACTATAGGAATGACCCCTCTCCAAGTTATTGGCAACTATAGATCCCCCTCCATGAACCATGATATCCACACTGCCTACTTGGATCTACTCAAGTCACTCAATATACAACCAAACGCCCTGGCTATGGGTGACTACCCGTCCATAGACTGGGTAAATTATACGTGTACAAATACACTCACACAGAGGTTCTTGGACTTTGTTAACTCAAATGCCTTGGAGCAGATAGTTGGCACCTCCAGAAGGGGTCCAAACATTCTAGACTTGGTACTCACCGACATGGTAGAATGGTGCACCACCACAAGTGTGCGGCCTTCCCTGGTGAAGTCCGATCATAAATCAGTCTCATTCAAAGTAACAATAGAATCAGACCCCCCCCCCCCCCCCCAATCAGGAGAAATTAGGCTAAAAGGCCAACTACAGCCTCTTACAAGAAGGCATTAATAGCTTCAAGGCTCCTGTTACCACTGATGACAAGGACACCTATACTGGGATATACAACAATGCATTGTTTAAACATCCGTACAATTGCACTGACTCAACCATTCCTGATAGGACCAAAGCAAGATCCTCAAGAAAAAATAAGCCTGCCTGGTGGACATCCACCATAAACAGGTTTTATAATAAGAGGAAGAAATTGCTGTCTAAGAGCAAAAAGGAACGATGTCAGTATTGAAAAAGCACCCTTCTCAGCTTGAACAAGCAAATAAGACATCTTGTAAAGTCCTCTAATCCTAACTATGAATATAGATTAGCATCCCTAGCTAAGGATAACCATAAGGCATTCTTTAGTTACATCTGAAACCTTAAAAGGAAAGCCCAGATTTGTGCTGAACTAGTAGTGAATGGTACCACATATACTGAACCAATGGAAATAGCCAACCTGCTAGTGGACAGGTTCAGTGAAAACTTCTCCCCCCTGTCCCCACCACATATACCCCAAAACATTCCTACCACCTGTTGTCCACCTAGTATCTCTAAAGAGCAGGTCTTAAACTCTCTCTCCAAGCCAAAAACACAACCTCTATAGGACTTGATAACATCCCAGGCTGCTTTCTCAATGGTTTACTACAGGAGTTAGCAACACTATTGGGTACTCTTTTCAACCACAGCCTAAGCACTGGTTTTGTCCCTGCTGAATGAAAACAGCTACTGTCATCCCCTTGCACAATGCCCATTAGCCTAACCAGCCTTATCTGCAAGACCATGGAGAGAATCATCATGGACCTTATCAACAAGGATATAGGAGACCTTCAAACACTTGACCTGACTCAGTTTGGTTTTGCTAAAGGAGATCCTGCCTGTTGAACTTGGTAGACTTCGAGACTGTCACAAAAGCCCTGGATGAAGGCAAATCTGTGCATATGGCCTACCTAGACTTGGCCAAGACCTTCAACACAATCCCCGACTCAGGCATCATTGAAAAACTCACCCAGCTGGGGGTCAACCCATATGCTGTCAGGTGGGTTGCAAACTGGCTCACTGACAGAACACATGCAGTCAAAATAGGGGTCTTCACTCCACCAGCAGACCGGTTACCAGTGGTGTTTCATAGGGATTGATGTTGGGGCCCCTAATGTTTGGAATCTACTTCTCAGAAGTTCAGGCAAAAACAAAAGATTTGTGGCTGACAAAGTTTGCTGATGACTGCAAACTGGGAGCAGTCAATGTGTCCCCAAATGATGTCAACATTCTACAAGAAGGATGTATGCAAACCAGTGACTGGTGCCAAAGTTATGGTCTTAAACTCAGTGCAAAAAAATGCATTATCATCCTCTTTGGCAAAGGAGATGTCCCTGCAGATTACCATATTAACAACACCTTAGGCTCTAAATCAGTGGTGAGAGAGTTGGGCACACAAGTTGACAGCAGCCTTACTTTTGATTCACCATGTCTCCACGGTGGTAAGGAAGACCTTCTGTGTTGCTCACCTCATAATCAAGGGCATAGCTTTCAGAACAAAAGAGGTTATAACTGTACTCTTCCCTCATCAGGCCAATAATAGAGTACAATGCTCCCTTTGGTATGTACCTAAACAGGCACCTGCAGCAACTGGAGAGACCTCAAGGGTTCCTCAAAAAGAAAATTCAGGGTCTTCAGCACATGTCTTATGTGGACAGACTGAAATTACTGTTACTATGCTCTGTATTGTATAGACTACTCACAGGTGACCTGTCTTGCATACAGAGCAACCTCTGATCCTGCTTTAATGGAACTGCTGCACAATCATAAGTCAAATGGTACACAATTCACTCACTCTAGGGACCATAACCTAGCATGTGAAATCAACAGGACTTGCTGGAGGGACAGATATGTTTCCCAAAGGTTGCCTGTCTTCTCCACTAGAATAAACTTCCAGTAAAAGTTAAATAGACCTGCTCATTAACCCTTTGTAGGCACAACATGGACGACTGGATGGGAAACCACAAATTCACCCCAGAGGTTTCACCTGGGTCCCTCTTAAATAGGGGGCAGTCAGTGCTGATTTAGATATGCTTATAATATAGATCATATCTCTAGACCCTTAAGGGAAAAATGGTTGAACTTGGCTAGGATTGTAAGGGACCTAGGGCCATTAGCCTAGTAACCTCTT
The DNA here is from genome assembly GCF_019279795.1 of Protopterus annectens. Classification (NCBI taxonomy): domain Eukaryota; kingdom Metazoa; phylum Chordata; order Ceratodontiformes; family Protopteridae; genus Protopterus; species Protopterus annectens. The sequence goes on along the minus strand of NC_056742.1, from coordinate 322,228,380 downwards.
ATAAAGCTATGAAAACACAAGCTCATGCCAAAATGTTTGTCCATCTTCCTACAAGAGTCAGCTGCTAATAAACTATACATGCAAACTTCCCTTATATACAATTATCCCATCTGTGCTTACTTTTGGTTGCTATGTCCTCTCTACCAGAGTCCCACCTCTTTCCTTCACTACCATCTTCTTCCTTCCCAATGTCCAGCTTCCATTTTCTGTTGTCTGGTCTTCTTACATCCATCTCACACATCATGGTCATCACAGGAATGAAATAATACAAAGGAGAAGAATTAATGTTAACAAAACACATCCCAATTACAAGCTTCTGCCTGTACCCAATTTCACATACGTTCAGCTTAATGATTGTCAATCATTCTGGGGCTCTGATCATCTCAGCTCCTTCTTAAAACATGCTTCCAGTGTTCCTCTCAGCCTGTCTCTGATGGAGCATCCCTCCTACCCCCAGCTGAGCTCCTCACAATGTTTACTCTCTCATCTTAGTCCTGTTCCCGCACCAGCTTCTTCCAAGAAATCATCTAAAGCATCCAAGTCTCCCTGCATCATACATCTGATCCCTATCATAGATGGGATACCTATCCACATTGATTTCACAAACCTTCCACTTTTACCATCATTCACCTGTCTTGCTTTGCACATCCACCTTTTTTACTGCTTCCATCACTTTTGGTTGTGCATTATAAGGAGTCCCTGTTCCTGTCCCCTAGGCAAATGAATTAACTTCATACCCTACACTTGTGCATCAGCTGGGTTTAACAAGGAGCTTTCTCCCACTGCTCCTCTGGTTTCATACCAGTCACCATTTGACACTTTGACAGGCTTTGCTTCTACTCTGTTGTTCTGTATTTTTCCCATGCTATCTGGCTGTTCATCACATCTTAGTGTATATTCACTGCCTCCTCCAGATTCTTGCACCTGCCATCTCCAATTTTTCTTAAGCATTGTCAGACAAATTAAGCAAACATTCCAGATTGCTGGAGTCATTCACTTTGCATGCGTGTAGGATAAAAAAAATTCAGCAACTACATGTTCTACTCAGTCATCATGAATTAATTCTGAAAAGTAGCCTGTTTTACAAGCCACACTACACTGATCGCTATGCATTTTCGCAAGCAGATGTCATGCCTTTTCTTCCTACATTTGCACTCTTCTGACACAATGAGCTTGTTAAACATGTCAGTTTAATGTGGAACAAAGACACAGAGATACCAAAATAAATTGAATATTTTAAAACTGCTGGTGTCAATATTAGTGTTAAAAACACCTGTCATTCATTTACAGCCACATGGGCAACCAACATAGGGGAACTTAATTCCTTCTCCTCTTGCCCTTGCCCCTCTCTGGGTGAAAGGAACATTGGTTTGCCCCCTGAAATTTGAAATAATCACTTGAGACTGAATAGACTACTGCTGTATCAGTTTCTCCAAGTGTCTTGCCTGAAAGTTATCCAAAAAAGGCAACTCTGTGCACTTGCAATAAGGTGCCTCACTCCCTGTGTTCTCAATATTACCATCATGTTAGCAACATGAATAAGGTTAACAGAAACAAAACATCTCCCAGATGGAGGGGGCTGGATGAATTGAATGGGATGAAAGCATTTAGTCTATACTTGATGTTGCATAGCTATTTGGTCAATAGAGTGTACTGGGAGACATGGTAGTAGAATTCCTGCTTTATTTCTGGTGCCCAGTTGGATAGTTTTGTCTACATGATTTTTGGTGGTGGTTTACTTAAAAGTAGCTCTCATCCCTTTCCTTGTAATGAAAGTCACTGCCCTATCTGCCTCTCCTTGCTTTCTTTATTGATATACAGATATTAATCTTTAATTTCTCTTTCCACAGTTTCTAGTGCCAGTAGTGTGATTTTATTTTTCACCATTTGGACTGCATCCATACCTCTGAACTGCCCAAAATTTTCCTCATATTTTCTGTCGGTTCCTCATAAAATTTGTGGTTTTCTAGAAAATCATTAAAGATGAAGTCACTAAATAATGACATACATTTGTGCTTTGGACTTCATATGCTGACACAAATCTTATTCTAGCAACTTTCTAAGTTTAGAAGAGCAATATTTAAAATCTGTCCCTATGTTTGGCCTTTGCTTCCCCCATTATTTTATGCTTTGTCCGGATTTATTATGGCAACAGGTTGAGAGGTATGACTGCCTCCATTCTGTCAGTTTTCTTACAGAAGTGGTTTACTGCAATTGTATGCAGTTTTTCCAATTCGTTTTGTCAACTGTACACATAAAGGGACATCATCTTAATTTTTCCTATTTCATTAGTGCATCCCTACCTACACAATAGCACTTATCAGGTTAATTGTCCACACATAGATTATCTTTTAACTAATACAAGTGTTTTTTTCTTCCTTTCTACTAATGTTTTCTACTTCCATGGAGATCCCTATAACTGAACTTTTTGTTTAGCTATGTTATACAGACAATGTCTCCAAGCTTGTCTGATTTGTCAAAGATTACTTCAGCCTTGAAATTCTGGCATATATGTGCTTTGTTTTTTGATATGCCTTTGACTCTGTGTTGCCTGCCTAATATAGCTAGCCTTTCATAATCTTTGTATCTGAGGCTAAGTATTTCTCTAGAAAATAAAGTTGATTTGAACTGTTTTGTACTATTTCTTCAGATGAACACTCTTAAGAAATACCCAGCACACCAAGACCGAAATGCCATGAAGTCTGTTAACTTCTGATCTTCAGTTTCTGTTGAGAAAGCATTTTGCTAAAAAAAGTATACATGCCAGTTTCTCAGTACTCGGTCAGTGGAGAAGCTTTTCCCATTTTGATAGTTTGCCAGTTAATAACAAGGTGGCTTCAGATTTAAAAACTGCAAAGGTAATCTTTTTATTTATAAAATGTGTCCGTCTCATACTAAAACTAGTGAGGTGTCATCAGAAAATAACTTACCAAAAAACTTAAATGTTGTTATAGTTCTGGAAAGACAAGGGAAAATGGTTAATGAAAATGTAAAAGATCAGGAGGAGCACTGTTATAAAATATTTGTAGAACTTTTGGGACTACAGTGGATGAAGCAGTCATTATAACTTACTAACACAGCGGATGTCTTTAAATATGTGGTTGCATTTGTTTTGACATGGGTGCATACAGATTATTAAGATCCAAGCCTTACCCTGCTGGAGTTACAAAACAAGGTATATATTAACTTGGAACTTCTCAGTTTCCTATATAAACTACCCATTTTAACTCTCTTTGTCAAATTAGTTGAATTTTTTTTTTATAAGAAAAAAGTCTGAATTACGTCTAACCCAACACTTCCTGCATGTCAGAAATAAGCATTATACATAAATACGTTGTAAGTAGCAATTTTGCTGCCTCATTGAAAGTTGGTTAAATTAAGTTATGCTGCAAGTGCAGCTTGATACTTGTTATATGACGACGATTTATTTTATTATTTATTTATTTTACATTTGTTTACCAGGATAGTCTGACTGGACACATGTCCTTTTTCAGCAGAAGCCCAGGGAGAAAAGTTCCACATAGAACAAACAGAGAATGGCAAAATACAGAGTATACAGACAAATAATAACATGGAAATCAAGATTATTACAGGATAAATTTAGATAATACATATGTGATGAAAGGAAAGGGAAGGAAAAAAACATTTCAGACATACTTAAGGGAGCAAAGACAGACAAAGGGGTGATTGCTGAGCTTAAACTATATAGGAGATAGGCAGACAATGAGTCTCAAAATGAAGGGCTGCTAAATAAGCTTGTCCTGGTATTTACAGAATATCAGGAGGAGCAGGTAAATAGACCGTCATCATAGCCAACCAGCAAAAGATGCCAAAAAATGGTCATGATCATAATGAGTTTACAGAAAAAGTTTTAGCAATTATCAAAAATGATTGAACTGTATTAGTGAGTATCCCGGATTCACTTTATTTCCATTTTCCTACTCTGTGACTCTGAGCAAGTCAATTTTCCCATCAGTGCTGTTGGGCTGAGTCTGGAAAAAGGTCCACATGGATCAGTGCTTTATCCTAGTTAATAAATTCAAATAAGGGAGGTCATTAGGGAACTTTAAAGACTAAAGATAGCATTATGGGCACTGTTGTGATCTACTAAGGAGAGGGGGGAACTAGTAATACCCCAGACTACCATCTTCAACAAATTGTTTGTGGTCAGTAAAATTCTTGACGACTGGAGGAAGGATGTGTAGAAGCAAGACAAGGGCTGAATAATAGTCACATTTCAGTTTCACCACATATAAGTAAAATGATGGAATAATTGGTGGAGACGGAAACTTTGCTGTATTTCTATGTCAGTACAGAACTGGACCCCAGGCATATCTTCATTTCAGGAAGATCATGCCAGATGAATGTGCTTTGACTTGATATTTCTTTCTGCTTTGTACTTTAGTGGTATATCTCACCTGCCGAACCAAAGGATTCCACTTTTTTGCAGTATGTATAAACAAAAATAGTACACCAAAGAAGAAGAAGAAAATGTATCTCACCTTCTGGCTTCTGCTTTATGTGATTCGGTGTTTAATATGATCAAATTCCTTTAAGGTTTTGCTGCTTTTTATGCTTTTTTACTACATACTTGGCTAGCAGTTCACTTGGTATTCTAACTTAGACAGTAGGCATATTACCTAATCACAAATCTTTTCTTTTCAAATTGTAAATATGTCTTCTTATGATAAGATATCAATTGGACTAATGCTTAGCCATGGACTCAGCCATGGCAGATCAAGTAGCACAAACTGGATAACTTTTTTTTGTAAACCAATAATAGATGCAGTGGATAATGACATCCCATTAGATATTGTTTACACAGACTTAATGAAAACAATTGATATTATTTCCAAACATGAAATAATAAAGTTTCTGAACAACTTGCATCAAGATGGCTTTATTATAAACTGGATTAAGCTATGGCTTATTGGCAGATGGTCCTGTATCAGAATTATTGGAGATATATTAAAGTATTTCAGTATAGTCAAACGTGTTCCACAGGACTTGTGTTATGCCCTGTCTTGGTAAAAATATTTATAGTCACAATGCCGGAAATAGAAAGATATTGGAATAGATAGTATAATCTCTATAGGATAATAACATATTTCAAAACTACATGTGCTGTCAAATTGACTATATTAAAAATGTGGTAGAATTTAAAGCTAGGAGTTGTGATATCACATTCAATATACTTTGAGCAACATACTAATAAGGATGTAAACAAATGTTACTTTGTGATTAGATCAATACTAAGAATGATGACATCAGTGCATAAGAAAGTTGTCTTACCTCTGTATAAAACAATGATTGCAGCCATACTAGACTATGGTTCTGGACTTTTTACCTACTCATTTAGTGATATAGACATGTTGGAAAAAGTTCAGAAATATACTAAGAATATATACCCGCTGAGGTGCAAGCTACACAAAAAAGACTGGTAAAGACAAATTACCTTCAGAGGGGATCTAAAATGTGCATTTAAAATAGTAAATTATAAAATGGTGAGATGTGTAATAGGTAAGGAACTTGTGGAACACCAAAAGAAAATAAGAAATAACTTAGGTGATTATTTTTGGAAAAATTCAGTACCAGCATTAATATCAATTACTTTAGTATTAGAGCAGCCAGGGCTTGGAATAATTTACCAATTATAATAAAGGACTCCACAAATGTAGATCCTTAATATGACTTTTAATATGAACCTTCAGGTTGTGAGCCCAGGCAAACACTGAAACACTGAAGGGGGTAGAGTGTGGAGTTTGTTTGGGGCATCAGCCTTAGCTATTTATAAGAAGTAGTCAGTTTTGTGATGGATATGAGAAAACACAGGGGCTCCAAATACCCTGAACCACATGTTCAGATACATCATATTTAGACCTCAAATAAGTGCCACTGTGATACTCTGTTTGGCAGTTGTCAGTTAATAAAAAAACTATGTTGGTTTCCTCATTTTGCTGCCCATTATTAGCACAGTTGTTCACCACAACAACTAGAATCCTGTTGGTTCTATCAAAACCTTGTTCTGATTTATCTCCAAGCCTACATGTGGAGGAAAAGCTTTCTAATATATTAAAAAAATGTTTTGGAATTATCTGCCTATCAGCATCAAATATATTACAGACCCCAAGTTCACTTTTTTTGCACTTGCATCAGTTATGAATTGTTTCAAGTACCTTCTCTATCTGATCAGTAAGTTAGTGAAATGGTAACTATTTCAAATATCAGGACCCACTAGAGTAAGTCTCAAAAAGCAGCGACTGAATGGCCGAAAGATTGGATGTGCATATACCAAGCTCGAGATGCCATTTTTCAGAATATTCCCTTTTCTCTGAGGTATGGCAATCTCCGAGTTGTTTTATATAAGTTTGAGAGGTGTGGGAGGCTTAACCCTCTTGCAAAAATAATTTTTAAGGAGAAGAAGGATTTTTAATATTCTCTGTTCTCCATGTTCTTGGTCTTTTTTCCCAGATTTTTGGCATGTGGCATTTTAAATGCTGAAATTTCAATAGGGAGCATAGTGAAATACTTCAAACAGCAATCATACTCAGCCATGCAACATGGATATTTTTGTTACCTTAGAGTGCTCTACAAAGTTTTGGTTCTGTGAAAACATATGGCCTGTATATGTGTAATAATTTAATCTTTTGCGTTATATATGACCAGTGATTCAGATTTAGCGGAATTATGATCAGTCCATACTCTTGATTAAGAAATACATAAAATAAAAATAAATAAAACATTTTAGTTAGTCTTATCACTCCTTAGGATAAATGTTTGGCTCACCTAATTTAGCTTTTTCTTGCAGGTATGACACATTATTCTCTGCTACATTAATGAAAGTTATATCTTTATGGGTTCCTGTTAGTTTCTGACCCACCTCTCTTTCTTAAGAGAAACATCCAAAACTGAGGTCTTAATGGTTATTTATAAGAAGAAGTATCATGGGTTCCATGGACAAGATGTGCACATTCAACGACTGTCACAGAATATGTGTCATTCTCGACTTCATTACACTAAGAAACATGTACAGCTAAACAAGGACTTAACAGAAAAATATAACCTAATTTATGGAAAACTTCCTTTTGAAGAGTATTATCAAGTCTTTTGTACAGGGCTTTCCAGAAAAATGCAGAATTTTATATCTAGCCAACTTGCCCCAATGAGGAGCCATACAAATTAACAAAGTACACAAGGGTCTCCTTTCAGATATATACATAACAAATTTAAAAAGAGCCTCTGACCACTGAAATCATTCTTACCTACTCACCCATCTTGTCATTTTGGGACACACAGACGAACCTTTACTGTGGATCAAAAATTATTTGAATTGCCAAGACTTGCAATGCTGAGTCCTGCAGTGTGGGGGCCAAATGACTGAAAATCCAGACTTACATATACTCATTCCTCTAAACTGTCCAGATTTTCTCAGAATGTCAAAACTTTTGACACATATTTTTGGTCTGTCCCTCATAAAATTTGAGGTTTTCTGGCAAATCACTGAGTGCTGAAGTCATTAAATAAAAAAAAAATACATTTAAGTCTCAGTGCATGTGTGTGTGTATGTGTGTGTGTGTGTGTGTGTGTGTGTGTGTGTGTGTGTGTGTGTGTGTGTGTGTGTGTGTATGTATGTGTCAGCTACTCGGAGCAGGGAGACAGAGCACTGGTTTCACAAAGAGGGTGGTGGAGGACTTGGCTTGGAGCACTTGGCTGAGGACTCGACTGTATGGTTGTGTCACTGGGGAGTCTTATTTGGGGGCTTGGAGAGAGAGGGAAACCCATTCCCAGGACTGAGTATGCTACCTGGGTCCTCTTAAGGAAAATTCTGCTTGGTGGAGAGGGACGCATCTGGAAATACTGTGTGTATCTATCTTTTCTCCAAGTAAACATCACTCACCAGTGTCAGTGGTGAGGTTTGAGACTCTTTGATTACTGGCCCAGAGGAGGGACATCACAGCTGCCATTTTTTGTTTTTGTATAAAAGCATTTTTTAATATCTGGGTGATCTCACAGTTCTTTCATACAGTGCAGAGGCTTCATTAGGCTGGGCTGTTGTTTGAGTATAAAAGTAGGTAAAATCAGCTTTATGTAACAGCCTTATTTATTTAAGACTTGTGTCTTAAGCTGTGCTACACTGGTTTCACTGCCATCAGCCCTACCACTTTAACAGTTTTACCTAGGTTATCATTTTTGGACTTATGCTAAGGGATCTGATTTGCATAATTTATTTTTTGTGGGGCTGTGCTAAAGCCATGCTTAGTCTAAGCACTTTATATTCACAACCACTCTTTGGCTCGCCATTTCCCAAACCCAAAGAAAGAATAATAATAGATTTATCAGACATGACCTCCTGGTTTTAACTATGTATTACTTTGTGCTTTTTGTTACAGTGACTTGGAATTTAGCATTCCAACCTATTAATAATTTAATAATTTCCCTAAAAGTGAGACATACAGCCATTTTGTTCTGCTTTGTTTCCTTGGCACATCTTTAAAGACTCACAACAGTGTATTATTTCATTTAGTTTCATTTTTTTCATAGAGATAACTAAGTCTTCATAATGCCATATTTATGTTCTTTCCATTTTAGGAAATATATAAGGACAGATGGGTATGCAAATTCAAGGCCAACCTGCAAACATGTTAAGGAAATGAAAGAGCAATGTAATAATTGTATGCATTTTTGTAACAATGATTATTATTATTATGATGGCTCAAAATTACAACTGTGACTTTTTGAAAACACATGAAATCCATGAGTTTAGAAAGTGAGTAGGAAGTACAACACAGATTTACTGAGCTATCATAGTACTGACCTTTGGAGTAAAGCACAAACATTCACCAGTTGCTTGTTTCATGCAGCTCATACATAGTGACAGCTGGACATATACAGAAGGGGGAAGCAGTAAAAGGAAAAAAAATGACCATTGCATTTACCTAATGCATTTCAATGACCGAGTGACATTCAATGACAATTCAGTGCACAAGCAGAATGACATGACTTTCAGTGGGCTATTATAAAGGGGATAAGTCACCTTGCCCTGATATACACTGACCTCAGAATTAATTATATTAAGTAGAGATTTGTAGGGGATACAGACCCTTCATAGTGGTTGGGGGAGGCCTTGCTCTCCACACAAAATTATTTCAGTCTTGGTGTCAGCAAGGCTGCTTTTGTTTTTGAGATATTCTCAGTGTTGTGCTCAACAACAGGATTTTCACTTTCCTGATACACACTCATCTGAATGTTTTATTGTTTTGTCTACATTCAGTTTTATGGCTTTTCCTAACCTGTAGTCTCTAAAATGCCAGCTCCTTATGCTGTAGATCTTATCTTTGAGACAAATCTCCCTTTTACCCCAGTTTTTATTCAGTTTGTAATGCACCTGTGAAAGTTATACATCTTTTAAATGTTTAAATGAGTTTCAGCTTTTCCTAATCTGTGCTTGCATTGTTTCACAAACAGCACAGGTCTCAGCCCTGTTCTCTCTGTATTTCTTTATGTTTTTGACTGCAGTTTTTTTAGTCTCACCTTCTTTTGCATCTTTTTTGTGAGCCATGATAATGTGTTCCTACATTTTGTTTTATTTGTTTCATATACAGGCATGTATCTTCCACTCTATTGTAATTATTTCCTTTCCATTTTAGGAATAAATCTGCTTTTGACTGTTGATGAGATACTTATATTTTATTTATTATTTATTTATTTGTCATTTGGTAACCGGGTTGGTCCAGCTGTGCTGAAGGCCCATTTTCAGTGGAGACCCGAGAAGAAAATCTCCAGTAACGAAAATAGAGTACAGGACATTAACAAACAATCAATCAAATGAAGCAGGAATAATACCAAAGTTATATCTTACATTCATAGGCAAGAAAAATGTATATAACAAAAGAATTACATAGTAATAAAATTGCACATATTTACAATGACAGTAGTTATTAATACAGAAATAACAATGCTGAGTGAGATACAGAAATTCAGCTCATGTTAGTAAATCATGATATAACAGTAATCAGAGCTAGATTGTTAATAAAAGGATGAAAAGTGCTTCATTTACAGAGAGTATAAGTCTTGGAAGGCTGATAGATTAAGAGTAATGGGAGGTATGGAGAGGTGAGGTGGGTATTAAGTAGAGTCCCGGCCTGGGCAGGAACTGGAATTAAGAAGGAAGTTTTTAAGTTCAGCTTTGAAATGGGTTGTACAATTGATGTTGCAAATAATTGGTGGGAGGTTGTTCCAGGCCTGTGACACTGTGCTTTTATATAGAAGTTTATCAATGGTTTTGTTGGTTTTACAAATTTTAAGAAGGTGTTGATCTGGGCTGCTTAGGGTTCGTGAGGGGGTGTAGAAGGATATGAGAGAGGAGAGAGCAGGACATGATGAAGGTTTGTTTAGTAAGGTGTGAGTGAACTGAAGCTGAGTAAGAAGAAACTGGAGGACCTCAAGCCATTTAAGCTGTTTTAAAGCAAGGCATTGATGGGATTTATATGGTTTATATAAGCAAAAGACAAACAGACAAAAAGCAATTAAACAGCACTGCTAAATTCCTACCCATTTTCTGAAGGTGACTTGAAATGTGTCTTCAAAATCTAGTCTGACTTTTTGCAAACACTGTTGTATGTTAGCATGTTGCAGCTGATGTACTCTACATTGGCTGAAGAGAGAGAGCAGAACACTTATTGTTCTTGTTTCTCCCTTTCGCTGACCATCAGGTTTCGGTGGTTTCTCTCTCACACTTAGGTTGTCAATCCCAGTCAAAGAAAAGCAGACCTGCTATGTTACCCATAGAATATTACTAACTGCCTTTATATTTGTTCCTTTGTTTTTTACTTAGTATGTGTCATCTTTGCTAGCTCATCCACTAATTCTTGTACACTTCCTTCCATGATAGCCCATACAGTTCTAGAGCAGTGCCATATCGACTGGCCTGCTTTACTCCAAAGATATGGCTGCCACCCTTTAGACATTTCTAGCTATTGCAAGATTGCTAAGACCAGGTGTCTTGCAGGGGTCTGTGTTCCTATTAAGGTGAGCTTCACTGGGTGGCGACAAGTTTGTTTCTGCATGTGGAGATGGAACATGTGATGATGCTCCTTGTTGCCCCTTCCTCATAAGTACTGTGAATGTAATGAAATTAGAATGCATATTACATCTGTCAGACTCCCCAAAATGGAGGGCTGTTAGCGAATGCTCACCCTGTACCCCACTGGTTCACACCCGATTAACCATTTGGCATCATAAGTCCATTCCCAGACCATGGTTCCCTGTATCACAAGTTGAAATCAACTCATGCATCCTCATTCTGATTAAGACTCTATAAATGGTAGACACGGCTTTTATGAAATACAAACTGTGCCTGTGTTCATTGATAATTAGGAATTCAATTTTAAAAACATTCATTTTCTCTTTGTAGACTTGGTAGGAGCTTGATTACACACAACAGCCCATTTACAGGGATAGCCTTCAAGCTTTGGCATAAATAGCTTGCCCTGACTCACACAGTAAGCTAATAGGAGCAATGTGTGCCATATCAGGCCATCAAGGTACGATTTATTCATAGGTCACTTCTTTACTCACTAAAACATATCTACATTGTCCTTTATTTTATTCAACTCTATAGCGTTTATCAGTTAGTATTTCCAAATAACCAACATTTATGATCTCCTCTGTAGACATCATTATTTTGTGGCTAAGAAGGTTGCTTATCCAGAGCCTTTCTCGAAAATACTAATAAAACAGTTTAGTAATGCTGATCTTCTCTCTCTCTCTCTCTCTCTATTGGACAAATGTACACAATTGTATTATGATATGACTGTATTCTTTTAGTTGGGTTTCCACTACCAGATAAATACAAGATGTTTTTTCTGTCTGTTGACATCTGGCAAAAAATAGCACTAGTGTTAGATTTCCTCATCTACCCTTTCTGTAAATAGGTATTATTTGTAAGACAGGCATAGCTTGCTCATACCTCTCAACTGTCCAGATTTTTGCACCATATTTTTATAGGTTCATAGGTTCATAGGTAGGTACTAGGCTATCGGCCCAAGGGCCTACATAAGCCTAGCCAACAAGGTTCTCTGGTTTACGCCACCCAAGAAAGTTATTTTCCTGTGCCACTGTCGAGCAGAGGCACAGAAGTGATCCCCGGGGTGTATTTCCTATTTCCCATCCACTCATCAAGATTTTTCTTGAAGAGTGCTAATGAAGAACTTTGCTTGACATAGATGGGTAGCCTGTTCCAGAGTATGGGAAGTCTCTGGGACAGGAATCTATCCCTCCAGCATGTCCTGTTTATTGTGGTGACAAGGTTTAAGTCCCTAGAGCTTGTAGCTCAGAGGGATTGGGATTTCTTTAGATGTAGCATGTCCAACAGCTCTGGATTTGACATAGCTTTATATTTTAGGCAGAGATCACCTCGGAGTAGGCGATATGCTATGGAGTAAAGCTGGAGTTTTTTGAGGCAGTCAGTGTAGGGCATTTGTTTGAGGCCAGTAATCCTCTTTGTGAGGTACTTCTGTGGCCTTTCCAGCTGCTGCAGATGTCTTGTGAGGTACATTCCAAAAGGGGTGTTGCACTCTATAATGGGTCTAATGACTGTCGAGTAGAGGGGAACAATGACCTCTTTTTTCCTGGATGAGAACCCTTTTATGATGAGGTGTGCCACGTAGAAGGACTTCCTGACTACTGTGGCAATGTGACTATCAAAGGAAAGACTACTGTCCACTTGGGTCCCAAGGTCTTTTATCACGCATTCAGTGTTAAGTAGATTGCAGCCTATGTGGTAGTTCATGGGTACAGAGTTTTTACCAAAGGGGATGACACTGCACTTTTTGGCATTGAGCTTGAGGTCATGGCTCTAACACCAGGCATCTGTCTCAGCGAGGCCCTTCTGTAGGATGTCCACATAATTTGGGGACTTGACTATGGCTCCTAGTTTGCAGTCATCTGCAAACTTCATTAGCCAGAGGCCTTCTGTGTTAGCCTGTACTTCAGAGAAGTAGATACCAAACAGGAGAGGTCTCAGGACAGAACCTTGTGGTACTCCACTTGTCACTGCTTTGAGGTCAGATTTGGAGTCTGCAACTTTTACAGTGTGGGTTCTGTCAGTGAGCCAGTTGGCAACCCATCTTGTGACGTAGGGATTTATACCTAGTTTAGTGAGTTTAGCTATAATTCCAGAATGGGGGATGGTGTCGAAAGCCTTGGCGAGGTCAAGATAGGCTGTGTGAACCACCTTACTCTCATCTACAGCTTTGGTGACTGCCTCAAAGAAGTTGATCAGGTTCAGGAGGCATGATCTGCCTTTCACAAACCTGAACTGGGTGGGATCCAGAGTTTGGAGGTTACCAATGTCTTTGTTTATGAGTTCCATGATGATACATTCCATGGCCTTGCAGACCAGGCTCGTCAGGCTAATAGGTCGATAGTTCCCGGGATCAGTGGTGGCTCCCCCTTTGTGGAGTGGGATAACTGTTTCTGTGCACCATTCAGTGGGCACAAAGCCTGATGCAAGATTATTATTGAACATGGTGCTTAAGTGGGGAGCAGTTCATTCTGAAGTTCATGTAAAACGTAGCCTGGGATGTTGCCCGGTCCCATGGATGCTGTGTTTTTAGCTTTAAAGAGTGCAGCTTTTACCTGCGTAGTTGTGATTACAGGGACTCTGCATTCTTTCTGTATAGATATGGGCCCTTTAGGAGGTGAGATGGGGGTGAAGTTAGCACTGAACCTATCTGCCAGGATGTTGGCAATATCAGTTGGTTCTGTCATTTTCTTGCCTTTGTGCTGTAACTCAGAGCAGATCTGGGTGTTGCCATCAAGATTCTTGACATAGCTATAGAATGCTTTGTGGTTGTCCTTGGAATTAGTGGCAATTTTGTTTTCATAACTAGCTTTGGAGGATCTCAGCTTCTTACTGAGGCTGACCAGGGAGCTCCTCCACTCGTGGGATTTTACTCTCTTTTGCAATAGTTTCTTCCTTCTGTTGTACAGTTTCTTTATGGCAGGGGACCACCAGATTGGCTTCCTTTTTTTGGAGGATAGCATCTTGGTTCTGTTTGGGATAGCACGAAACACACACTCATGTAAGTGTTTATAGAGTGCATTTGTATAGAATTCAGCAGTTGTAACTGTATCGTCCATCTGCATCATGAAGTTCACCACTTCTGTCTTAAGAAGCATGAAGTTGCCTTTGGAGAATTTTTTTACTGTGGTTTCCTTAATGTGGGTTGGGGGTGGGATGTGGATATCAAGGGTGATTAACTTATGGTCAGATCGGACCAATGAGGAGTTGACTTCAGGTGTGGAACACTGGTCACTCATGTTGGTAATGACTAAGTCTAGGATATTGTTGCCCCTGGTGGGGGTGTGGATAAGTTGATCCAGGGCATTAGAGTTTATGAATTCCAGAAAGCATTGAGCTAAGGAGTTGGTACATGAGTAGTTTTCCCAGTTAATGGTGGGGTAGTTGAAGTCGCCCATTATTAGGGTGTTTGGTTGAACTCTAATATTTTCCAGTACATCAAGAAAAGAGGAGTGGGAGTCCTGGGGCATAGTGGGGGATCTGTAGCAAGCTACAATTTGGATTGCAGTTTTGCCCAGAGTTAGTTGCACTTGGATAACCTTGGATGCATTATGCTGAGCAACTACCCTGGAGGTGTGGATATCCTTAATGAATATGGACACACCTCTGCCTTTGGTGTTTCGATCCAGGTTACATGGCCGAAAAGTGTGGTATGAGTTATAGCCTGGTAGTGCAGGCGTGCTCTCTGGAGCCTTGAACCAGGTCTCAGTCACTGCACTGATATCGAGGTTCTCCATTTTAAGGAGTGCCTCGAGTGAGTGCATTTTGAGATTTAGACTTCTAGCATTGAGTAGCATTACCCTCAGTTTTTGCTTGCCTATTCCTGTTATGGTGGTGAATTTGTTATTTGAACCTTGTCTAAAAAAGGCACTATAGGGGCAGCAAGAGCCATAGCCAGTATCCAGAATCCCAGGGGCGATAGGTTCAGGCCATCTGTGGCAAAGCATCATGGTCTGTCGACCATGTCATCCCAAGCAGACAGATACTGGATCCCCTTAGAATGACACCAGAAGCTTAACCAATTGTTGAAGTCAATCATTTTGTCCTTGTACTGCGGTATCATTCTGGGCGATGGCAGAATGCTACTCGGGGCTAGGGTCATACCTGCCTGGGCTACAAGATCAGAGAGCTCTTCCATGTCTCTTTTCATGTAGTCCAGGGAGGTACATCTCAGGTCATTTGCACCAACATGGACAATGACAGAGTCATATTTGTACTTGTTGTGGAGTGACCTGAGTGCGTGGGTTATGTGGCGATCCTGGCACCCGACAGGCAGCTGACAGTAAACTTCTCCTTGTTTAGTCTGGTGAGTGGGACATCAGTGTGCCTGACTATAGAGTCACCTATGACTAGTATGTTGGGTACGTTGTTTTGCCTTATTGGCTGTGGTTGAGTGGCACACTGAGTCTGTGGGCTATGTGTCATTTGGGTTGTGTTGGGGGATGAAGGTTGCTTGTGTTTCTGCTTTAGAGGTCTCTGTTGCTTTGACAGGTTATTATTGAGAGCCTCAGTGAATGTTTTTGTGTTACTATGTGTGGATTTTGGTGGTGTAGATTTAGTGAGACTATGTGATGAGTGTGGTGTGGTGCAAATGTTTACCTTCTCCTCATGACTGCCAAGTTCAGTCTTGGTTGGAGAGAGCTCTACCTCCAGTTTGGCTAGATAAGTGCATCTCTCACAGGTTGTAGTGTTGGGTGGTGGTAGGAGGAGAGGGTTGTCTGTGTACATGAGGCAATTTCTACATTGCCTCAAGATGCCCAGATTCATCAGATAGACAAGAGAAAACATTGGGAGCTGACCCTTGGACATACCTGAATAAAAAAATATTTTCCTCTAGATAAGTGAGTTAGTCTGTTTCTCATAAAAATTTGTTTTTCTGACAAATCATTAACAAATCATCGAGGGTTGAAGTCCAAAAATACTGACAGACTTAATTTTCAGACTTCATACTCTTCAGAAAATTTATGCTAATGTAAAACATGTTATTCTATCATCCTTCTAAGTTTGTAAGCACAAGATTTAAAATTTGTCCCTATTTTTGGGCATTTGTCTGCCCATTATTTATGACTTTGTTCAGATTTATTACTGTAAGAACTAGAGAGGTATACTTGCCATCTCTACAGGGCTCTCTCACTCCTGGCTATAAACACCTCATTCCTGCAGTCACTCTATATTTGTAGCCAAGTAACTTGACCCAAAAATGTGCAATAATATCCTGTTTTATTTTTTTTAATCTTATTGCCACGTCACAGATTTCATTGATCGTCTATGCATTTCATTAAAGAACATTTGTCACTTTTCCTCCTGACAGCAATAGGACTGGGTGAAAAAGGAAGGGCTACTAGATATGAGGGGCTATCAGCAGAGCTGCATGATAGGAAAGTAAAGTGGTGGAAACCTCTGCATGTCATGGCTGTAAACATATGGTAGAATCACTGGTATTAGGTTAAGAGCTGTAGCACAACTGCACATGTGATAGCACATGGCTAAAACGAGGACCTGGAAATATATGCATTTTATAAACTTCATTCATTTCATGCTGTAACAATGCTTATGACTGGCAGAAAATCAAATGGCCTACAAATGCTTTAGATACTGTTGATTACTTCTTTTTACTTCAAGACATAGATAAATTAAAGCTTCCTGAAATTTTCATTAGAAGCATTTTGACCCTTCAGATATTTTTATATAAACAAAGTATGAGATGTGTACCTATTTTAATAAAGAGGGAAGTAGGCAAGCTGTAGAATTTCACCTTAGATGCTTAATGTATACTTTGAACCATTACTTTCATGTTTGGTTCAAAATACATCAATTACAACTCTTAAATTAGCAAACTAAGATTTCCTTTGTGATGTGAATGTTCACTTCCACAGTCCACTGACTGACATTTCTACAATTTTGAATATTATAAATGTTTTTACAGGCCTTACAATTATAAATTACAGTTAAGTAAATATGATCTATTTTCTTTATTGGATTATATAGTCATTAATCATTTGGATTCATTAAATGTGAAAATAATAAATGATTTGTAAATATATGGAAAAGAGTTTAGGTTTCCATAATAGTTTTTCAATACCTGTCTTGAAGATTAAGATAGATGTCAAGAGATATTCATTATAAACACTCCCTGGGATTCAGCGTGCATGGCAGGGACCGTTCCTGTTCAGCATGGCAGTGCGCCATGCATATTTATGAAGGTGCGCTGCCATGCTCTAAAATGGACACGGTTCCATGTACGAGCGCAGGGGATGTGTCTGAGAGCAGAGCTCTCACAATACACACACCCCCTGCACTCCAGAATTGCCTTTCAGCAATTTAAGACAAGCGTGAATGCTCGTAACACCACCAACCCATCAGGATAACAAATCTGGTCAAAGCCATAAGGGACAATCGTCCCTACCAAGCCAAAAGTTGTTAAGATAACACAGGTAGCATAAGCACATAGCACACACCTCCCAACCCGTCAGAGTAAGGAATGTGGACAAAGCTAAAAGGGACAATTGTCCCACAAAGCAGAAAGTTGATAAAATAACAGGTTCAGCATTAGCAGGGATATTCTGAAGTGCACAAATAAAATAACACAACAAATATTTTTTTTTATAAATGCGATAAAGTTTAAGCGTAGCTGTATGGGTGTGCCCATTGCTTAGCTACGCTTAGACCAGCTTAAGCAGCACAAGAAGTTAAATAGCAGGAGACATCCAATATAAGCAGTATTGCAATAGTGTAGTGGTTAGAGAGTATGCTTTGTAAGCAACCATTCCTGGTTCAAGCCCCACTAAAAAACAATTTCCATTTTACATGTGAAAGCAGTACATAAACATTTTTTTAATATTAGCTACTAAATAACATATATTTGCTAACTGGAATACTCATTAGGTCCTGATGTGAGGTGTCAGTATAATAAAGTTGTGAAACCCCCATATTTATTTATTTATTTTATTTTACATTTGTTAACTGGGAAAGTCCGACTGGATACAGGTCCATTTTCAGCGGAGGCCTGGGGAGAAAAGTTCCAAATGTACAAAAACAAGTGTAACTACAGTGAAATTATTACAGTGAGTTATCACAAAACTGAGATTTGTTTAACGATAAGTACACACAGGTACATGTTTTTCTCACATGCACACAGCAAAGGTTGAAAGCAAGTAGCTGAGAAAGAAATAGTTAAAGATTTCATCTGAAAAAGGAAAACACATATATTAAGGTGGTTATCATACATGGTGCAGTGTTAACTTTAAATCTTTCCAGTAGGTGAGTGATACACAGAATTTTAAACAGTTAGAGAGTCAGAGTTTTATTCTTGTAATGAGGTTCTCATTTATTAATTATGTTTGAGTGGGGGTTAGTCAGGGTTTGTACAGGGACAAAGCCACTGCATTTTTAGGTATTTCCTAAGGGATTTTTTGAATAGGGATAAGGAGGGGTCAGTGGTGAGTTCAGCAGGAAGTAGGTTCCAGTTTTTACCGGCAGAGTTGGAGAATAGTGATTCACCAGCTGAATTGTTGGTTTTAACAGTTTGCACTAGCAATTTTTTGGAAGAGCGAAGGGATTTTAGGTTACTGTAGAGCGTAAAAATATTTTTCGGTACGGGTGTACTGTCTGCTTGGTAGAGGATTTTGTGAACAACTATTAGTTGGTTATATTGCAGTTGACAGGGTATTTCAAGCCAGTCTAATGATTGAAGGTTAACGCAGTGATGGGTTCTATAAGCTGATCCTGTGGCAGATCTGGTAATGTTATTGTAGCACCTAGTAAATTTATTGAGGTTTGATTTGCTTAGGGTTACAAAGATGGATGAGGCATAAAGAAGGGTCGATAGCAGATGCGTACGGGCAATAACAGTTCTAGCAGATGGGGTTAGGAATGGTTTAATCCTGTATAAAGAGGCTAATTTTTTATTAACTGTTTTAATAGTTTTGTCTATGTGAGCATCAAACTTGAAGTTGTTGTCGATGATCACTCCCAGTAGTTTAGTACTAGGTTCTGGGGAAATTATGGTACCATTGTTAGATATTATGGTGGGAGGTGGTGAGAGGAACTTGCAAGTGGGGAGAAAAGTAATAGTTTGGTTTTATTTGGGTTTAATAGTAGTTGGCGACTAGTGAGCCAGTTTTCTACTTTGTTGAAAGTGATTTGGGACAAGGATTGTAAATCTGTGGGGGAGGTGGCAGAGCAGATTAGGATTGAGTCATCTGCATACTGAATACAAGTTGCATCAGGGATGACTTTGTACAGGTCATTAATGAATATGGAGAATAGGAGGGGACCTAATATAGATTCCTGTGGGACTCCAAGGGTGACTGGTAAAAGGGATGATAGGTTATTCTTCCATAGTACAGCTTGTTGTCTGTCACTTAGGTAAGAATGAAACCAGGTAATTGCTAGGTTATCTATGGAGAGTGATTTTAATGTTTTTAAGAGTAGCTGGTGATTTACCATATCAAATGCCTTGGATGGGTCAAGGAAGAGGGCTGAGGAGAGTTTGTTGTCATTACAGTTTTGATTTATTATATGGGAGAAGGAGAGAAGGGCTGAGGTTGTACTATGACAAGGTCTAAATCCATGCTGGGAGGGGGCTAGGAGACTGATTTGATTCAGATAGGCAAGAAACTGCTTGTGGATACATGTTTCCATTATTTTAGCCAAGGGAGACAGAATGGCTACAGGCCTATAATTTGAAAGTTCAGTGGAATCTCCCCCTTTATGAAGAGGAACAATGTGGGAGATTTTCCAGATGTGGCAGATATAGGCTTTGTGGATAGTTCTATTGATTAAAATCGATATGGGGTATGCTATTTCATTAGCAGCTTTTTGGAGATATTCTGCAGGTAGTAGGTCTGCTGAAAGGGTGGTGGGTTTCAGTTTTTTTAAGTAGGGACTTAATAAAAGATGTTGGTACTGGAGCAAGCTTAAAGGGGATCTTATTATCAGGTGTGGGGTTGGTGGTACTTGGGGTATATGGAGATAGCTTACTGGCTAGGGATTGCATGGTTTCTATAAAGAAAGTGTTAAAGGTGTTAGCAACAATTTTAGGAGGTTGTTGGAGGGTAGTTAAGGGGGTAGGGGTAGTTGATTGGCCTTGGTGGAGAAGTTTGTTTATGCCTGACCAGAATTTTTGTGGTTGATTTTGGTGCTTTTGTTGCAGAGTACAGTAGTAATTCTTTTTGTCTAGCATAATAGACTTCTTTGTATAATTTCTCAGCTGTTTGTATATAAGGTGGTCTTTTGGGGATTTAGTGGTTCTCCAGGAGGTCCATGTTTTATTTCTGCTAATTATTTTTTGTCTTGTATCATTGGACAGCCATGGTGCTACTTTGTTATTGGTTCTGATAGTGCGTGGGGGAGCATGGTTATCCAGGATAGCAAGAAATGTAGAGTTAAAATATGAGACCACTTCATCTAGTGGAAGTAGCCATAGGATGGACCAGTCGCATGTGTTAAGTTCATTCTGAAATTTAGTCTGAATAAAGTTCTTACAACTTCTAATGGTTTTAAAGGAAGATTGTTGAGGGATGTTGTTTCTTTATTCTGATTATAAAGGTCAGGAAGTAATCACTAAAGTCCTCAGGTAGGGTGCCTGTTTTATATATCTGGGGTAGGTTGTTTATTAATATCCAGTCTAGGATACTTTCCTTTTTGTTAGGCTTATTGATTCTGGTTGGGGAAGATATCATCTGGGAGAAGCCATGCAAATTTATATGGGTGGAGGGGAAGTCTGAAGCGCAAGCATTCCAGTCGATATTAACAACCCCGAGAATAATAGTTTCCTGGGGGCAGTTAGTGGAGACCCATTGGAGAATACCCTCCAAGGTATTTGTGTTGTCACCTAGGGGAATGTAGATACATGCAATGTTTACAGATTTGCATTTGTTGAGTTGGACCTTTGTGATGAGTATTTCTGCATTGTTAGTAAACAAGGCATTTGGGATACTAGTTTTGGATACTTCCAGAGTGGATTTATACAAGATGGCTACCCCCTCCTTTCTTAGAGATGCAATCAAGTCTTAATATATTGTACCCTGGGGGCGCAATCTCATTATCAATGGTAGTAGGCTTGAGCCAAGTCTCGGCAAGGCATAGTATTTCAGGGGAGTGGACATCCAGGAGGGCATGTAAGTAGTGAATTTTCTTGTTTATACTTCTAATGTTTAGGTGACACACTAAAAATGAGTTGGGGGCATTATTTGAGTTTTGTAGGCTAGTATGGGTGTTATTTGTGGGGCTGATAGCAACAGGTGGGGTTGGGCCTGGGTTAGGGTGGATGTCACCATCCACTATGAGGTTAGGTAGTAATCTAAAGCAAGTTTCTGGAGTTTTAATAAGAGTTTGGGTAGTTTTTAGTTCTAGGATTAATATATGAACATATAAACAGAAGTGCGCCATACAGTATAGTCACACATGAATAAATGTAATGAAAGCACATTGGGGGATGTCAGGGACAGTAAACAAATTTATAATATGTAATGAATGATGAATCAATGCCATACAGCAGATAGTCTATAAAACGAAAATAAGCACTGCTAAGCATTGCATAGCTCTGCTTACCAGGTGTAAGCATTGTGTAAATATGACTGCTAAGCAATGAGTAGCCCAGCAAAGTGGTTTTCCAATTGGTAAGCAGTGCTGAACCTGTCCCTTTAAGCACTACCAATCTTAGCTAAGCAGGTTTAACTGTAGCTTAGCTTAGCTCAACATATTCAAAACTGTCCAGTCATAGCAAAGGGCGGGAAATCAGCCATATTTAAACCACACATGTGGGAATACAGCTCATAACTGGTTGCAGCTTCCCACTGTAGGCAGTATGGCAGGAGTTGGTGGGGGCATGCACTTCCGTGTGCAGCGCTGGGGCATACAGGAGTCCAAGGTCATGGTAGAACTCTTGGTACATAACCATGATGAGAGACTGCTGCAGGGCCAGTACCAAGGCTCCCAATATAAAGCGGAAGCCTGGGACTATCTTGCCCATGATCTCACCAGTGCCACTGGTATCCCTCAGACTGGTGAGCAGGTCCAGCACCACTATGCCGACTTGAAGTGGAGAAAGAGGGAGCTCTTGGATGAGTGGGTCCAAGAACCAAAGCAGAGGGGTGATGTCCCAGCAGTGTGTAAGTACTCATACTAATAACTGTTTGCTAATGTCCACCCTGTGTATATGATGGATATGTATGCTTAAATATTTCTCTAGTTCCCTTACAGCTACAGTTAAGTGGGCTGTGAATCAGGAAGCCCATGCTTGTATCCATTGCATGTGGTGCATACAGGGTGAGGTTTCCGAGCTGTGGCATTCATAACACAGCTGGGCAGACATGTCAGTGTCAGTCAAGCATAGATTGCCTGAAAGCAGCCAAGATAGATACCTGACATCTGCACATCTGTACAGAGGACAGACAGAAATCAGCTAGCCAACAGGTTATCATTAGTATGAATGTTTTGACAGATATACGTCTGACACTGATAGGTATGCCATTACTACATGACAGCAGCCCTCAATGACATGTCCTATACACATAGTAGTCTACAGTTAATATCCACATATCAGATCAATATCTAGTATCAAATACTTAATATCAAACAGCTCATACACCAAGAACACAATAGTCAGTATTCAGAGTCCAGCTTTGCATGCAGCGGTGTATGTTTCCAATACTACAATCTGCAATCTACTCTTACTTGGGAAAGCACTGTTAACAGTAGTAATGTAATGATACAATACATGCAAGTGTGACTGCAAATAACCTGGGATACTACCCATGTATGAAACACATATCAAGAGAAAAAATTGTT
>NC_056742.1:322180504-322203004 GCF_019279795.1 Protopterus annectens | reverse complement strand
GGGCTGAGTCTTGGCCAGAGGGTTATTTCAAGGTGACTGACATCAGCATGAGTGCTAACATGGGGAATGGGAAGTGCAGTGTGTGTGAATGGGCCTTAAACCATTCCTCTGGAAACACACACAACACTCAGTCACACACAACTTTACATTTGACAGGACTGGGTATACAAATGCTAGATGAATACTTTGTACTATCATGTTACATAGTTATCACAAGTACCACAGACACTATAGGTCTGAGGGCTACCGAATGCAATGTCTACCATGATTGACATCGACACATCATGTAAAATTGGCCAATTGGGTGTGTAGTGGGTAGGACAGTCCTCATAATGGAAATCTCTCTGTCGCTGTCTGTCTCTCTCTTCCCCACATCTGTGTGTGTGTATGTTTGACATATTATTGTGTGTTGGCCTTGGATATGTGTGAGTATTCCTATCCAATGTGTGTGCAAAACATGAATGGTGTGCAATGTGATGTGTGTGCACAGACATCTGCAACTGACAAGATATGTATAGTTCACTGTTGTTGTTAGATATGGCCTTCATTTCTCTAAATGTAGGAGCATGCCCAGTATGCTCTTCTGGTTTGAGTGTGTGAATCCATTCCAAGTAGGTTGTACTCCAGTCCAAGATTTGGTGTTCTAGACCTACAGCTAGTAACCTGTTTATGCAAGATATCTGTAGCTAGGTTGACAATATGGATTCATAATGGGTGAAAGATAGTGAGATACTGTAACTATTGTGTCTGTGCTGCTTGTGTTACATGGTTGGTGTTAGCTGAGATATTCAGACATATGTATTGTTTTACACTGTGTTGTATTATGTCATCAACTACTGGCAGATATACTTATTTGCTCACAGTTATTTTCTGGGAAATACAAGATGAATGAAGTTGTGTCCAGTATTGTGGTCTCAAGCCTACATATTCTTGCACACTCATGCCATTCTGGAGGGGTAGCTGCAGACACTTGCTGATGGGTCTGTGCAAATGGTCCAGCACCTTGGTACTGTGGTGGCTGAAGATCCCCTGCTTGGACATATATTGACGTAACAGAATGGCCATATCCTGCTGTGGCCATACCTCTCAGCTGTACAGATTCACCCAGCTTACCCAGAAGCAGGGCTTATATATTTGGTCAGTTCCTCTTTACATTGTGGTTTATGAGCAAGTTTGTAGCCACCCATTACTGGGTTTGCAGGCAGGCGTAGTATGAGCACACATCAGAGTTTCAGATTTCACACACTCCATGATGTCCATGCTTCTACACCCCCCACTCTGTTATTCTATTATCTTCTTAACATTATGCAAGTGATATCTGAGAAGTATCCCTGTAGTTGTTCCTTCATCCCAGCAGTAATTAGGATATTGGTCCACAGTCCATGCAGTAGGACATGATGGGCATGCTACTGGGATTTGTCAACATGGCCTTGCATTTATGTTCTGTGGACTGTGTTATGTTGTTAGTTGGGACCCCATGAGATAACATACATTGGCAGTATGGGTGAGGCACAGGCCTTTGACAGAGGACTGTAGGGCATTTGGTAATGATGCAGGCCATCTGTAGCAGGCCAGTGCATTCTGTCACTCCTACATTCCCAGGCTGTGAGCCACTGAATTCCCCTGGGGTGACAGGGTAAGTGTGCGAGGTATTAATGGCAATAGTTCCTGTCCATGTTTATCCATTGGTCTGGATGCTAGTAGGGTGCTGCTTACAGCTAGGGACACACCTGCATGGGACACCTCTTCAGCATGCTGCATTCTGTGGGTGTTCCCATACAGAAGTGGGGGGTCACACTGTACTCATTCCCAACAGCAGGGATATGACCTGAGATAAACCTGTGGCTGATGGTGGGGTGAGCTGAGTGCATGTGTGATATGGAAGCTTTTTGCAGCTGACTCACAGATATACCTGGGACATACCCCTTATGCTGCCTTGTGTGGGGACATAGGCATTCTCATTTTACTTCATAACTGTGCCTTTTCTGGTCTGCCAGTGTTTGGCCAGACTACATCAGTATTCCATACTACACAGACAACTAATGTGCTGCTAACCTGTATGTACAATTCCAAAGGTGTGTGCAGTTGACAGTTACATTTTATGTACTCTGTCTAGGGTACTTCCACCTGTGTACTATGTGTATGTCCATGCCCACATTCATGGCATGTCCATCTTTCAGATGGTGACAGATATTGACATCTGGACAGTGAGTATGGATGACTGCTGAATTGGGTATTGCTGGGGTGCATTGTGGTTTGCACTGCAGTTGTCAGAACATGGCCCTGTCATCAAAAGTACTGGCCATAGGCCACCAAAACACAACCCTCTATGCCTACATGCTGATCACTTCCACACAATATAGAACACACAACAACCTAACACATGGACCTCTGCATATTGTACACATGCAACAATCTATCCTGTAAATTGGGCCAGCTCAGGTAATCTGTGCTGCACTGTTATTAAACCCACATGTACATGTTACTGCATTTCTGCATAGGATTTGGGGGGGGGGACGCACAACTGACAACTGTAAACATTTGCTATGACTGTACTGGTATTTCAGGTACTCTGTTGGCTTCCATTTTGTTTCATATTCTGACCTATCATGCAAACTAGAGGCATATCAGTAGAGTACAGATCTTAGGTTTTATTGACCTACATTTCAGTTTCAGGCTTCTTACCCTTCAGAAGTAACATACAACTGGCAGACCTGTTGTAGTCTGTCTGTGTAGGTCTGGAGGGGGACTGTTCACCATTGCTATCAGTTGGAGGCCTTAGCACAGCCTTTCTTTATGGTCATCTACACCTGTCCTGCTGGCTGAGGCTGATGTTAGGTATGTGAGTTTCACTGGTATGCATGTGTGCGTCCTATGGACACACATTTGGACCACCACATGTACTGAAGTGGGATTTGTCACCTTGTGTAGTAATGCCTACTTTTCTGACACCAGTATTTGTTATGGATTTCATGCTGCCCATATAGGTGTCCACTATCTGCTGCCATCCCATTCAACCACCCAATTCTCTTGCATGCTCACATCCATACCATAGATACAACTAGCAGAACATATTACTCCATTCAGCAATTGATAGGTAGAGTGACTTACCTTGTGGCTGTGCCAGTATTGAGGATTGTGCTGGAGGGCTAACTATGTCAAATGCACATATTACACTCCCTATACATGGTAAAGCACAGGTAGTGTCATGTTTGGCATCCCTTTTACTGTGTGTGTGAGTCAGAGAGAGGCGTCATTCTTTGGGTCCCTACCGTGTCAGTGTATGTGCTATGCATTGCGTCTTTTCTAAAGCCTGGGCATACTAGACATGCCTCCTCCTGCCTAAATGGGCAGGCTCAGGTTGTTCCTCCTCTGAGTCACTCTGTGCCTGTGATGGCCTTGGCAATGGTGAGGGTGTTGTGTGGCCCTGCCCTGTGCTGTTCCTGCTGCAGCTGTTTCTGCAGGATCATACTGTGTAGCATGGCACATACAATGAAAATTTGTGTACATGTAGCTGGAGAGTACTGCAAGGCTCCACCAGATATGTCCAGGCACCGGAACCGTGACTTAAGCATCCCAAACACACTCTCTATTATGATTCTGGTTTGTGCGTGTGCCTCATTATGGAGTTCTTGTTTGTGTGTGTGTGCATTACTGAAGGGTGTCATCAGCCATGGCTCCAGTGCGTAACCAGCATCCCCCACTAGGTGGCCATATGGGATGTCCCCATTGGCAAATTTCTGATACAGCTGTGTCATATGCCAGATGTGGGAGTCATAGCTTCCAGGGCTGCCAGAACACACATTTAGGATAAAGCCCTGGGCATCAAACATGACCTGTCAGTTGATGGAGGGGAAGCCCTTGTAGTTTATGTAGCCCCTACCCTGCTTTTTGGGTGGTGCTTTGATGTGTATGTGCATGCCGTCTATAGCATCCAATACCTCAGGGTATTCTGCTATTTGGTGGAAGAGGTGCATATTGGTGGTCAATGCCTCATGGGTGTTGAGGAAATATATGTGCTCACCGGCATGTGTTGACAAGGCATCCAGGAACTGGTGGAGTACCCTGGATTCTGATGCCTGTGAGATCCCCATGATATCCACAGTTGGCCTTTGGAAGGTACCTGTGGCTAGTATTCTTAACCCTACACATACCTTGGTATCCACTGGGATGTGTTCCCCTCTGTTGATTCTGTGTGTGAGGTGTGGCCGGCACAGCTCAACAATTTTCTGTAGAATGTCCCGATCCACCATATAGCGATCCACTATCTCCAGCTCATGTAGCCCCTGGTAGGTTACCCTGGGTCTGTACACTCTTCTCCTCCTCCTCCTCACTGTGGGTTGGTTGTCAGCATTCACATCTTCACCACCCTCAGTCTCTTCCACATATTGATGTATGAGAGCAACAGCAGCCCCTAACATTTTGTTAGTTTTGTCGGGTAAAATTTCCCCATCTGTGTACACCGGTGCTGTAGAGTTTGTGGGAAAAACCAGAGTAAAAGGTGTTTGCATAGTTTATAGTAGTGTACTGTGCTGGGCTGGGCTGCTGCCTGTGCATTTAGCTGATTCTGATACATTTCATCTGTCAGCTATGTTAGTTCTCCTTGATTGCCTTCCTACTGCTGTTTTCCCTTCCCATTGCCTTCCCGTTTAAGCTCTGAGGCACTGCACATATACCCAATGCTCAGATGTGAACAGAGCTGCTATTTCCTGTTTTTTTTTTTAAACCTGGTGCGCAGTGCGTACACCCATTTAGGCAATGTAAACACTGCTAGGCAGCCTCAGACACACACCCTTCCTTAGCTGTGCTTAGCTAAGGGCAAATACAGGCCACAGAGCTCCAATAAGCTTATAGCATGCATGACACTCCACCTTATGAAGTCATCTACCTCTTATACTTATGCCATGTTGTTGCTGCACCTACATGGTTGGGTGCAGGCTAACACTGAGAGGAAATCTGTGATTCAGTATCAGTCCCCTCATTTGCATAAAACTGACTGCTAATGCATGGTTACAAAACTGACACTCAGCCTACTCCCTTAGCAACCACTGTTCCATGGTATTGTTGTCTTATGCATGCCATTAACTATTATGGCAGAATGCTGATTTGGGTTTAAAAGCTTACTTCCAACTTTTTTCCTTATTTTCAGGCCGTTCCCGTTTGTGCACCACTGCCCTACACTTAAACGGCCGAAATCGGCCAAAAAAAAAAAAAAAGTTTTTTTTTTATAATTTTTCAACAATTTCCTATGCCAATGGCCATATATTTGGCCATTGGCATACCCACTACATTGAATATATGCTTTCTTTTGAGCTGTCATGCCTCCGTTTTGTAATTTGCGGAAATGTATTTGGTTAGTAACTGAATACATTTCTGCAGGTTACACTATTCCTGCACAGATGCCTGCCTGCTACCTGGATCGCTAAGTCATTTCATTTACATGGTTTTCACCAGCAAATTAGCATACAGGAGCTGTGTCCATGCAGGAATAGTGTAGGAGCACTGGTGCATATCCCGGAGCTCGTGTCTGGATCACTCGTCGGCCATATTGCATGCAGCAGCTCTTGCGCTATTCCTGCACGCTGTGCAGAGTTTGCCGAATCCCAAGGACTGTCATTAATGTCTATGGCTTTAGTCTACGGCTTTAGTGATAAAAAGGAATACTTTTATATTTCTTTTTAAATGCCACAATTTAGCCAATTTCTAAATATATTTTAATTGGATAAAGCCAGAACTAATGAACCTTTCCTGGTTAACACAACACCAGGATTTCTCAATTTAAAGATGGTTGCTTCAAGAGTCTGCTGGACTGAGAATACCAGAGTCTTGTTGATAGTGCCTAATTATTTGAGATTTTAAATGTCTGACAGCAAATACAGTTGGCTGTCATATGCTGCCTATATCACCTGTGATGGCTATGGATTTTCAAAAGGAGAAGAAGAGATATGTGGATAATAATCTCTGACAAATTTTATCACACCGATTAGTGAGTGTAAGTAGCTTCTGCAGTAGGTAGAGCCACTGAAGCATGACAAAAGGGATCTCCTTTTGCTTTGTGAATGTGTAGAAGATCAAGGAGGGATAGCCATTTATTAAGACAGAATGATGGACATAACTCTTTGTGCAGGAGTCTATAAAAGACTGAATATAGGGACATAAAGCTGTCTTTGTAGATGTGGCTCTTCAGCTCACAACTTTTTCAGTCAGGAATACGTGTGGTCTTTCCAGCTGTGTGATATTTTTTGATAGAGACTTACTTAAAAGAGCATTATATTTTATAATTGGTCTGATCAGGACAGAGTATAGTGGAACAATGTATTTTCTTTAGAGCACTGATCGCAGCAGGCCATTTTAAGCTTGCAAACATTCTGTAAAGGTTCACAAACATAGTGACAAGTTTCATAGAAAGTATCTTTACAATTACTTAATAGACAGTTTTCAGACTATACAGTGAATTAATTTATTCCAAAAGAAATATTTTGAGAAACATCCTAGATTTTATCAAATTTCCTTTAAAAACTTTAAAGATCAGCTTCTATATTTAAGTTTGGGGCACTGATGGATGCAAGTATGTGCTGCTTAATGCAGATGTATATGAGAATTAACAATGGTGGTAATCAGGGTAAGGGAGAGTTATTTATAATCTATTTATCTATACACTCACATGTCCATACACACACACACACACACACACACACACACACACACACACACACACACACACACCGATATATATATATATATATATATATATATATATATATATATATATATATATATATATATATAGAGATCACCTTCAGATGCCCGAAATCGCGTTTCGCCGACACACAAATCACCGACACCAAAAGACCGACAACAAAAAATACCGACAATGCAAAACACCGAAAACCATTACACCAACACACTACACGTAAACAACTACATAACATATCCACTATCCCTAACCCAAACCCTAACCTTAAGGTCCGACACTACCGCACACTTACCCTACCTGCACTCTAACCCTAACTCACTTACCCACTCCTAACCCCAAGGTCCGACACTACCGCACACTCACCCTACCTGCACCCTAACCCTAACTCACTTACCCACCCCTAACCCCAAGGTCCGACACTACCGCACACTCACCCTACCTGCACCCTAACCCTAACTCACTTAACCCACCCCTAAACCCACAGTCCCTCACTATCGCACACACACCCTACCTGCACCCTAACCCTAACTCACTTAACCCACCCCTAAACCCACAGTCACTCACTATCGCACACTTACCTGTCCGCTCCCTAACACTAAATCCCTCACTCTATCGCACACTTACCGAGTCCGTCGGGTTCTCACCTTGTCGGTGATCTGCGTTGTCGGTGTTTTCGTCCCGTCGGATTCCGTGTCGGCGAAACACGTTGTCGGGCATCTGAAGGTGACCCATATATATATATATATATATATATATATATATATATATATATATATAGGTCTATATTAAAAGACTGAAAAATTAAAACCGCAAACGCCTAAAGAACGAAAGAAATGGAACCTCAAACTTGCTATTGTTTGGGGCTGTGCCCCCCATACCCCCCGCTAAATATACATTCCAACTCCGAGATCACACTACAGTGAGGAAAGGGCAAATATTTCAATCTTCACTGTACAGCGATCTGACATACAACACTTCGAGGTTCCATTTTTTTCGCTCTTTAGGTGTTCACAATTCTGCTCTTTCGGTCTTGTAATATAGACCCATACAAATATATATATATATATATATATATATATATATATATACATAAACATACATGTGTTTGTATGTATGTGTAGTAATAAAATTAACTGATCAGTATATTCATATTAATAAATAGTGTTAATCTGGCTTGTTTAATGCAGCTGTAAACTTTTAGATATGCTTTCATAAGTAAGAGAGGACAGGAATCCACAATGGACTAATTTATCACAGTTATCTTAGCAGCTAGCTGCAGATTCATTTAAAGCAGATTGAATCTCTAAATGGGACCCAGCTGTGTGCAAACCATCAACTCAGGTAGCTGCTTGGATGAATCATTTTAGCAATGATGCAAACCCAACAGCTCTTTTAACAGATGGATAAGCTAATAAAGAAGAAGCATTTCATTATGCTGACTTCATTTCAGGAAATGACTGTTATTTCCTTCATTGTTTGCATAATTCAAAGTTTATAAACCTGCCCCTTCGATTATGACTAATATAACACTACAATCAGTGTATTTTTATATGTACCAAATTGCACACGCACGTGTGTGTGTGTCTACATATATCTATATATATATATATATATATATATATATATATATATATATATATATACATATGTGTGTGTGTGTGTGTGTGTGCGTGTGTGTGCGTGTGTGCGTGCATGCGTGTGTGTGTGTGTGTGTGTGTGTGTGTGTGTGTGTGTATGTGTGTGTATAACTATAGTTCTAGATACACGTGTATATCATTTATTTATTTTGTCTGTTGTACTTGTTTGTATATTTGTATTAAAGTTCAACACATTTTGAAGAAGCAAGATATTTTGATAATTTGTTCGTGGCTCCATTATCTCTGGTGCAGAAGCTAAACTGCTCTGCTGTATTCTTGGTTATTTCTCCAATGAGTATGAGTTGTCTTAATGATATTCTGTCATATGGAACCATGTCGGTCTACTTTTTATTGACAAAAGATCAAAATGTCGAATGATCACATGAGCGGAAATTCAGCAACTTGATATATATA
Source organism: Protopterus annectens (assembly GCF_019279795.1). NCBI lineage: Eukaryota > Metazoa > Chordata > Ceratodontiformes > Protopteridae > Protopterus > Protopterus annectens. The sequence goes on along the minus strand of NC_056742.1, from coordinate 322,194,256 downwards.
TATATATATATATATATATATATATCTGCACTTTGTGACATTAACCTGCCATAAGAACAAATATAGGACAAATCCAAATGATCTATCTTGCACTCTATCTCAGTTTATTCTTTTTTTTTCTACATATTATATGGCTTAATAGACAGACACGCACAGGGTTTACAGTGTTTGTTCAGAACAGAGACATATGATCTTGGTTTACATAATTATTAACAAATATATAAAGACAAAACTGAAATATCAAGTAGATAATGTTGATAACCACAGACAGTACTAGTGAGAGAACCAAGGTGCACCACAGCTGTGTTGTGTAATGCATAGAGCACCATTTCATGAATCTATATTAGTACAGCAATGTTTAACGTACAGCATTAAGCATGACAGAGAATGGAATACAGTAATTTGAATACAGGACCATGCCTTGATGTCTCATGACAGTCAAGGGAAAACTAAGCTGCCTACTGCAAACAAGCCTGATTTCTAAAGTAATTTTGACATTTCAACTCATTTGTCTCATAATTATCTCACAATTTAAATATCAAGTGTAATTAGTCCTATCAAAACACATTCAGAAAGATGTGACAAATGACTAATAGACTTTTTTTAATCTGAAGTTAAACAGCTCGTTAATGACAAATGGTATTTAAATATTTCCCTTCTTGTTGGGGCTGCGAGGACATGTGAAGTGACTGTATGTGAATTTTGTGTCTTGTTACAAAAACACATTATAAATCATTCTGAGTGCTTGTTTTTCACATGAGTTTTGCCTGGTATCCTGCATACTGCTAACGTCCCCTGTGGCAATTTGAGAGGAACCTTCATTTCAGCACTGTAGGAATAGTAGCTTATTAACTAATAAGTTGATATATCACAAAAGAAATACACATGCTGTTTCTTAGATTACTACAGACTATGCTTTAGAACAAGTCAGTAAACCATACCAGATCCTCCTTGAAGTCCTAAGAAAAGGTGCTTTTGTCAGGCAGACCTTGCTTATATAAACTAAATAAAAACTGAAAAAAAAAATAAAATAAACAGTTTATCCATGGATCTTTATGATTTATAACTTAAAGCTCATTCTTTTGACTCCATAATTTAGGGATAAAACAAAAAATAATTAGGGAAAAGGTTTGCAATGACTGACACTGATTCCATTAATTTATAAAGCTGATAGAAAAACAAGATGTGAATTTAAGTATTTTTCTTAAGTAAAAGTCTGTAATTCTATTGATTATCAGTATTTGTGTAATATATTCCACCATTTCCAATTTCAGGACGGACAGAGAAAAATGTTGAGCCAAAATTTAGGACATTCTATGATTCATACTCCTAAGCAGCCTTAAACTAGACCTAGCAGGACCACTTGAGGCACTCTTCAACTACTGCCTCAAAACAGGTTACTTGCCAGGTGAATGGAGGACTGCAACAGTCACCCTCTTAATAAGGGTGGACCATCAATTGACCCAAGGAACTATAGACCCATCACTCTGATAAGTCTGATATGCAAAGCTATGGAAAGAATTATCATAGAAATGATCAACAAGGACTTTGGCAACCTACAGACACTAGGCCCATTCCAGTTTGGCTTTGTTAAAGGAAGTCTTGCCTAATCAAACTGGTAGACTTCTTTGAGATGGTCACAAAGGCTATAGATGAGGGGAAAATGGTGTGTATACTCCTAACTTGACCTGACCAAGTATTTGATACAATACCCCACTCAGATGTTGTTGACAAAGTGCCAGAACTAGGCATACAAACCTACATAACTCACTGGATTGCTGACTGGCTCACAGATAAGACCCAAGACGTTTGGATCGGTCAGAGCTCCTCCTTCAGAAGACCAGTCACCAGAAAAGCACCCTATTGCTCTGCATTGGGCTCACTCCTCTTTGGCATCTACTTCTCAGAAGTAAAGGGTAATATCAAAGGCCTCTGGCTCACCAAGTTTTCAGACAACTGCAAATTGGGAGCTATCATAGATCACCCCCCCCCCATGAGAGCAACATCTTACAAGTGGGTCTAATACAAGTGATTGATGCCAAAGCCATAGATTAAAACTCAACATGAAGAAATGCATTATAGTGCTCTTTGAGAAATCATCCACCCAAGCTAACTACTCAATTGATAAAACAGTGCTAAGAGCTGACCCAATAATTAGGGATCTGGGAACATATGTATATGGTAATCTGGCCTTTGACCAACACATAGCCAAGATAGTAACCAAATTATTCTGTCACAAAACTCATAAGCAAAGGTATGGTATCCAGGCCCAAGGAAGTTGTAGTACCACTCTATTTAGCCCTTATCAGACCCATCATTGAGTATAATGCCCTCTTTGGCATGTACCTAACTTGGCACTTGCCACAGTTAGAATGCTCTCAAAGTTCCTCACAAGGAGACTCGAGGGTATGAATACCCTGTTCTACATGGATTCCCTTAAGGCACTATATCTGTACTCAGTCTCCTACAGGTTACTGAGAGGTAATCCATGTCTAGCATATAAACATCCTCCGATCTTGCTCTGATGGATCTCTTACACATCCGCAACAGAAACAGCACAAGAAACACTAGCTCCAAGGAACTGAACTTGCCTGTGAGATAAATAGAACATGCTGGAGAGATTGATATTTGTCTCAAAGGATCCACTTACTATGGAATAAGCTCTTCATCTATGTGAAGCAGAGACCCTATTCAAAAGAAACCTTGATTATTGTATGAGAAATTGCAAATTCACCCTTATTTTGGTCCCCATGTGTCTGATGGACAGAGGTCAACAGTAATTAAATGAATCCCCAACTAACATACCCCCCACATAGCCCGTAGCTACCTCTTTACTAACATACTACACCATATAGGTGTTGAAGGAAGTCTGGGATAAAACTGGGTTGGGTTGCATGAATAGACTTGTAAAGACCCTGGTTGTCATTAACCTAGTATAAACCCATCAACCTGTGATTACACAATGCACAATCAGCATATTTTGCTATAAAACAAACAAACAAAAAAAACTTGTAGTACTCTAGAGACATAGAGGTGAGAAATACCAGGACTTCTGTCATTATACTGGCATCCAAGGGAAATAAAAGAAGTCCTGTGGGATCATAGGATGAAAAAATAGTGTGTCAGGAGAAGAGATATAAGGCAGTCTTTTATCCCAGAATTTGTACTGTAATTAGGGCTGTTTAGGTTGAGTTGAGGGAAGCAGTTTATGGTAGCATTGTTAACTCTGCTGATGGAAAGATGACAAATAGGAATGTTTCACACACAACAGCACATGTGGATGTAGTAAATCTACTTTCTACAGGAAAAAAAAACAGTATTTAAAAATATAAATCCAATATCTTGAAAGCCCCACTCCATGGACATGAGGTTTTGTTTAGAAGTCCTTTTTTTGCCATTTTGAAGCTATTAACTTTTTCCCTAAAATATTAACTGTGTCACCAAGCTATTATTGAAACTCTGGGACAATCACTGGTGAGTAGGAATCCGTAAGGCAGGTTACCGTTATGAGTAGAAACATGAAGAATTATATTTCTGCAAATAATATTTGAATTTAAAATAATTAAGAAAGACAGCCTCGTATGAGACTGAAAGTATTATCATATAATATTACTATAAAAAAGTCCTTTGAACAATATTTATATCATGACCTTTAGTGGGCAAACTGTGATCACTAAGCATTTATGTAGCAATGACTTTGATAACTAAGTAAAACATCCCTATTGATAAATTGTGTTGTTTATTTTAATTACTTATGTATCTGGTGACCACCATCATAACCTTCAGCATATCTGCACTTGTGTGTCTGATAAATTTGTTGATTCCAATATCATTTGAGATGGCAAGAAGTGTTTCAGGGCAACTGGGAATTAACACAACATAAGGAACAGAATACACAGAACGTATGCAATTGTATACATTCATCAGCCATTTTTAAGTACACATGTACTTTAAAGTTAGTATTTAGGGATCTAAAATTAGTAAACAGTACGTAACATTGTAAATTCACGTTGCAATATATTACAGGCTATGGCAAGTTGAGTATAGCAGAAAATCTCCTTATTCAATAAAACGAAAATATTTAACTTAATTGTAAATCATATGTACACATTGCAAAAGCTGGAAGAACTATTAGACATTTGTTCATAACAAAGAAGTACATTATAAGATCTTATCAACCACTCAGGCCCTTTTCTGGTTGCTATAGGAGGTAGGATAGGAGAAGACCTAAGGTCAGGCAGCTGGAGCAAATGACTGAGGCTATGAGCTTCTTGTGGTCTAGGGTACGATTCCCTCAGCCTCTGTTTATGTAATGCTTCACTCTGAGCAAGTCACTCACCCTGACAGTATTCTAGACAATTATCCACCATGGTTTCCTGGATCTCTTCCCTAGTAATTATCTATGAATGCATAAAGTCTCAGAATATTTCCTCTGTGTAACAGATTGACTGTGGACAGACTTGCCAGTTTAGTAACATTTAGGAGGAGATGATAATGAGAAGGAATGCCATTGCTGTCAGAAATGGCAAGCCCAAAGTATATATAACAGAATATCATTGTTGGTGCACAAATGGACAGGAAGAGCAAAGTGAATAATGTCATTGAGAGCAACCAGGATGTTGAGAACTCTCATCCAAATGCACAGAATTAAAATCTGGGCATAATAATCCTGTTACTGAAATAAAAGCCACCCCTAAAAACACACAGTCATCACTTTGTAAGAGCTATCCTATTTTTAGCAATAAGCAGAATTTGTATCATGTTGCAGAAGGACAGATGGGCACTAAACTTCTGATGACTTATGGACATGTCTTCTATCAGACCTACAACAGGTTCCTCATGGAACAGCCTGGAGAGATCAAGACAGTCTGCAAACAGAACAATGAATGCAGATGGTGAGTCCACGAATCCCTTATTTATGATAATCATAAAGAGGAGTGTCACCAGTACAGGGAACCATGGAACTATATGCATGATGGCCTTGTCATTATCAAGAGACATGCCAAGTAAAAGGAATGAGCTGCTATCAACAACTCAAAAAAATTACAACACTCTTAAAACTTCGTGATTCAGCTTGCTATGACTGCATGTTTTCAGTGGTAGATATGTTAAGGATTAACACTGTAGTGGACTCCCATGGGATATATTCAAATGTCCCCTTAAGAACATATCAGTGTTTCAGCTAAAAGGCTTTTGAACGTCCATGACTTTCTACATTTTATGTCTTTATGGGTATACTCAGGGCAATAAAGCCAAACCCCACTAGCAGTAGACATGCCATGTTTTGGACTTTTGTGACCTCCTCAGTACAGGCTAAGTGCATTGTCTGGCTATATTTTAGAAACACAGGGCTTAAAATACAGCTGATGCCCATAAACATTACGGTGCCTGCAAAATGTCCCAAATATCCAAGCAAAGAGTAAAAAGGTTATTCAGAATGAATTGTCTTTCCAAAATGCTAGCTGTTGACAAATTCAAAAGGGCACTCCCAAGTAATTTACTTAAAAGGCCTTTTTAGTGACATCAAAATAAGCAAATAAATAAATAAATAAAAATGTTAAGTACTGTAAGTATTATTGAAACATAGTTATTAACTGATTCTGAACCACTAATATTTTTTCTGCGAAGACCAGATAAGTAAAAAAATACATATTAAATAGCATACATTAAATACATACCAGTTCTACTTTTGTCTGAGAAAAACTGGATAGTTTAACATGATGTAAATAACTCCAGAAAAACACTGGCATTTGGCCTCAGCCGACATGAGCCTTAATTTGAGCAGAAAAAGGTTTTGAAAGAGTTCAGCTTATTTTGTATTGCATTTATACTTTACTGCAGATATAATGCATTGAGCTAGCTAGTGAACCCTTGTTTAGAAATGAGTAACCTAAGACTGTAACTAGGAATGTGCAGGTATCTACAAACATCCAGAAAATGTCAACTAAAATAATCCCCAGGATTCAGTATGCACTGCACGGTGTGCAGGAATAGTGCAGGAGCTGCAGAAGGCAATATGGCCACCGAGAGATCTGGGAACAAGCCCCTGAGATGTGCATGAGTGCTCCTGCACTATTCCTGCACGGGCACAGCTCCTGTATGCTAATTACCCCATTTGCAGATGAAAACCATGCAAATGAGGTGAATTAGTGATCCAGGAAGCTGGCAGCCATCTGTGCAGGATTAGTGTAACCTACAGAAGTGTACTTGGTTAGTAACCGAGTACATTTCTGCAAACTACAAAATGGAGCAATGACAGCTCCAAATAAAGGGTGTATATAATGTGGAATGCATGTCAATGGCCAAATATATGTCCATTGGCATGGAAAACAGTTGCAAAATAAAAAAAATAACTTTTATTTATTTTTTTGGCCAATTTCGGCCATTTAAGCATAGGGCAGTGACGCACAAACGGGATTGGCCAGAAAATAAAAGTAAAACCTTGAAAAAAGCTTTCTCTGCAAAATCACAATTTTGCCATTATAGTCAATGGCAGGCAGAAGACAACAAGGCCAGTGAATAGTGGTTGCTAAGGGGTAAGGCTCAGTGTCAGACTTGTAACTTGGCATTAGCAGGCAATTCTATGCAAATGAGGGGAATGATACTGAATCACAGAATTCCCCTCATGGCTAGCCTGCAACCAACCATGTAGGTGCAGGAAAACCATGGTGCAAGCCTAAGAGTTAGCTGACATCATAGAGGGGTGTGTCAGGTATACTGTAAGCTTACTGGAGCTCTGTGGCTCAGGTTTGCCCTTAGCTTAGCAGAGCTAAGGAAAGGGGGTGTGTCTGAAGCTGCCAAGCACACTTTACATTGCCTAAACGTGTGTGTGCGCCGCGCATCAGGGTTTCAAAAAAAAAAAAAAAAACAAAGTAAATTAGGAAATAGCTCTGTTCACATCTGAGCACTGAGTTTGTGCGGTGCACCTCAGGGCTTAAAAAGGAAGGCAATGGGAAGGGAAAACAGCAGTAGGAAGGTAATCAAGGAGAACTAGCATAACTGGCACGTGAAATGTATCAGAATCAGCCAACTACACAGGCAGCAGCCCAGCTCAGCACACTACTATAAACTATACAAACACCTTTCCCTCTATTTTTTCCACAAACTCTACAACACTGGTGTACACAAATGGGGAAATTTTACCTAACAAAAGCAACAAAATGATAGGGGCTGCATTTGCTCTCATAAATCAACATGTGGAAGAGACTGAGGATGGTGAGGGTGAGAATGCTGATGACCAACCCACAGTGAGGAGAAGGAGAAGAGTGTACAGACCCAGGGTAACCTACCAGGGGTTACATGAGCTGGAGAAAGTGGAGCACTATAGGGTGGACAGGGCAGGGTTACCACCTGTCCCACTTTGCGAGGGACAGTCCCTCTTTGGGGAGTTGTGTCCTGCAAAAAAGTTGTAAAAATGGCAAATGTCCTGAGATTTTAGGGCAAAATTATTTCCTATATTTTATGTAATAGTTGCATAAAACAGTTATTCTGTATCTGAAACACCTAAGTGTTTTAAGAAACAGAATAAGCAACTGAAATGCTACAAGAATGAGCTTTTATTTAGGCAAAAAAGTGAAGTTCTGTCCTTTGCACTGGCCTTGGGTATGTTTCGGCCTGCAAAATCTGATGTTTGTATCAAAAATGTCCCACTTTGGGCATTTGAAAAGGTGGCAACCCTACTTCCTACAGCAAATTGTTGAGCTGTGCTGGCCATGCCTTACACACAGAACCAACAGTGGGGAACCCATCCCACTGGATATCAAGGTATGTGTAGGCTTAAGAATACTAGCCACAGGTACCTTCCAAAGGCCAACTGGGGATATCATGGGGCTCTCACAGGCATCAGCATCCAGGGTACTCCACCAGTTCCTGGATGCCATGTCAGCACATGCCGGTTAGCACATATATTTCCTCAACACCGTGAGGCATTGACCAGCAATATGCATCTTTTCCACCAAATTGCAGAATACCCTGAGATAGCGGGTGCTATAGACTGCACGCTCATACACATCAAAGCACCACCCAGTCAGCAGGGTAGAGTCTACATAAACCACAAGGGCTTCCCCTCCATCAACTGCCAGGTCATCTGCGATGCCCAGGGCATTATAATGAATGTGTGTGCTGGCAGCCCTGAAAGCTATCACGACTCCCACATCTGGCATATGATGTAGCTGTACCAGAGATTTGCCAGTGGGGACATCCCACATGGCCACCTAATGGGGGATGCTGGTTATGCACTGGAGCTGTGGCTGATGACACCCGTCAGAAATGCACACACACCCGAACAAGAACTCCATAATGAGGCACATGCACAGACCAGAATCATAATAGAGTATGTGTTTGGGATGCTCAAGTCATGGTTCTGGTGCCTGGGCATATCCGGTGGAGCCTTGAAGTACTCTCCAGCTACATGTACCCAAATTGTCATTGTAGTGCCATGTTACACAATATGATCCTGCGGAAACCACTGCAGCAGGAACAGCATGGGAAAGGGCCACACAGCCCCCCACCATTGCCAAGGCCTACACAGTCCCAGAGTGACTTGGAGGAGGAACAACCTGAGCCTGCCCCAGTAGGCAGAAGGAGGCATGCCAGTATGCCCAGGCCTTTGTAAAGAGGCAACGCATAGCACATACACTGACATGGTAGGAACCCAGGGAATGACTCCTCACTCTGACTCTCACATACAGTAAAAGGGATGCCAAACATGACACTACCTGTGCTTAACCATGTATAGGGAGTGTACTATGTGCATCCAACATAGTCAGCCCTCCAGCACCATCCTCAATACTGGCACATTCACAAGTTATGTCATGCTCACTATCAATTGTTGAATGAAATAGTATGTTCTGCTACCTGTATATATGGTATGGATGTGAGTATGTTAGGGAATCGGGTGGATGAATGGGATGCCAGCAGATAGTAGACACCTATATCGGCAGCATGAAATCCTTAACAAATACTGGTGTCAACATAGTAAGCAGAACTAGACAAGGTGACAAAGCCCATTGCAGGACATGCGGCAGGCCAAATGTGTATCCATAGGATACACACACGCATGTCAGTGAGGCTCACGTACCCAACAACAGTCTCAGCCAGCAGGACAGGTGTAGACAAACAAAAAGAAAGGCTGTGCTAAGACCTCTGATTGATGGCTATGGAGAACAGCTCCCTTCCAGACCTACACATACAGATTACAACATTTCAGGGAGTAGGAAAGGTAAGAAGTCTGAAACTGAAATGTAGACCAATAAAACCTAAGAACTGTAGTACACTGATATACCTGTAGTCTGCATGAAAGGTCAGAATACAGAATGAAATGGAGTACCTGAAATACCAGTACAATCATAGCAAATGTGTACAGTTGTCAAGTGTGCCCCCCCCAATCTTATATAGAATTGTAGTAAAATGTATGTGTAGGTATAATGACAGTGGAGCACAGATTACCTGAGCTAGCGAAAGTAGCAGGATAGATTGTAGCATGTGTACAATATGCAGGGCTGTGTGTGTTAGGCTGGTGTGTGTTGTATATTGTGTGAAAGTGGTCAGCATGTAGGCGTGGTGGGTTGTGTCCTGGTGCCCAATGGCCAGTACAGTTGATGACAGGGTCAAGTTCTCACAACTGCAGTACCAAACACAATGCATCCCAGCAAGACACATTCTAGCAGTAATCCATACTAATTGTTCCAGTGTAATATCTGTCACCATCTGAAAGATGGACATGGCATGAATGTGGGCCCAGACATATAAACAGTACACAGGTGGAAGTACCTTAGACAGAGAGAGTATAAAATGCTACTGTCAAATGGACACACCTTTGGAATTGTACATACAGGTTAGCAGCACATTAGTTGGCTGTCTAGTATGGAATGCTGATGTCATCTGGCCATACACTGGCAGACCACAAAAGGCACTGGTATGAAGTACTGAGAAACTGCTGATGTCCCTGCACAAGCCAGCAATAAGTGGAATGCCCCACGTATATCTGTGAGTCAGCTGCAAGTAGCTTCCATAGCACACATGCACCCAGCTCACCCCACCTTCAGCCACAACAGGTACCACACAGGTCTTATCCCTGCTGTTGGGAATGAGTACAATATGACCCCAGCTCTGTATGGGAATAGCCACAGAATGCAGCATGCTGAAGAGGTTTCCCATGCAGGTGTGTCCCTAGCTGTAAACAGCACCCTGCCAGCATCCACACCAAGGGATCAATAAGGACAGAAACTGTTCACATTAACACCTTGCACACCTACCCTGTCACCCCAGGGGAATATAGTGGCTTGCAGCCTGGAACTGTAGGAGTGACACAATGCACCGACCTGCTACAGATGGCCTGCATCACTACCAAATGCCCTACAGTCCCCTGTCAAAGGCCTGTATCTCACCCATACTGCCAATGTATGTTATCTCATTGACTCCCAAATAACAACATAACATAGTCCACAGAACCCAAATGCAAGGCCATGTTGACAAATGCCAGAAGCATGTCCACCATGTCTCACTGCATGAACTGTGGACCAACCCCTAAATACTGCTGGGATGAAGTGATAACTATAGGGATACTTATCAGATAACATTTGCATAATGTTTGGAAGAGGATAGAATAATGGGGGGGGGGGCAGAAGCATGGACGCCATGGAGTGTGTGAAGTCTGAAACTCAGCTGTGTGCACATACTATCCCTGCCTGCAAACACAGGAATGGGTGGCTCGTAAACCACAGTATAAAGGGTAATGACCAGAAATATGAGTCTTGCCTCTGGGTAACCTGTGTGAATCTGTACAGCTGTGAGGTATGGCCACAGCAGGATATGGCCATACTATCACGTCGATGGATGTACAAGCATGGGATCCTCAGGAACCACAGTACCAAGGTGCTGAACCATTTACACAGACCCATCAGCAAGTGTCTGCAGCTCCCCCTACAGAATGGCATGATTGTGCAAGAATATGTAGGCTGCAGACCACAATACTGGACACAGCTTCATTCATCCTGTGTTCCCCAGGAAATTACTGCAAGCAAATATGTATACCTGTCAGTAGTTGATGACATAAAACATCACAGTGTAAAACAGTATATATGTCTGAATTTCTCTGCTAACACCAAAACCATGTAGCAGAAGCAGCACAGACACAATTACTTACAGTAACCCACTATCCTTTGCCCATTGTGACCCCGTATTGTCAACCTATCCACAGATATCCTGCAGAAACAGGTTGCTAGCTGTAGGTGTAGAACACAAAAGCCTGCATTGGAGTACAACCTACCTAGAATGGATTCACACATTCAATACAGAAGGTCATGCTGGGCATGCTCCCACACATGCTCCCACACTTACAGAAATGAAGCCCATGTCTGGCAACAACAGTGGACTATACATATCTGACAGTCACAGATGTTTGTGCACACACTCCACATTGCACACCAGTCATGCTTTGCACACACATCAGATAGGAATACACACATATATCCAAGGACAGCACACTATAATAGGCCAAACTTACACATACATAGATGTGTGGAAGAGAGTGACAGACAGTGACAAAGAGCTTCCCATCATGAGGCCTGTCTCACCCAGCACACATCCAATTGGCTAAAACCACATGATGTGCAAATGTCAATCACTGTAGACATTTGCTTCTGGTATCCCTCAGCACTATAGTGTCTGCGGTGCTTGTGATAACTGTGTAACATGACTGTACATGTCATTATTCATCTAGCAGTTGTATACAAGTTCCTGTTAAATGTAAACCTGTGTGTGACTGAGTGTTGTGTGTGTGCTTTCAGATGAATGGTTTATGGCCCATTCACACACACTGCACACCCCATTGCCCTACTTTGGGAAGCCTGCTGATGTCATTCACCTTGAAATAGACCTTTGGTGAAGGAATAGCCCTATAAGCTCCATGGTGTGTGCTATAACTGCATAATGCAATAGTGTGATGTACTACTTAGGTAGGAGTTCTAATCCCAAATATGTCAACTGTGAGACTGTGTGTGTTTGGTTGTGTGTGTGTAGGGATCAATGCTTTGGTGGCCATTCACAGTCACTACACTTTCCATTGCCTTACTTTGGCAAGCCTGCTGATGTCATTCACCTTGAAATGTACCTTTGGTGAAGGAGTAGCTCTATAAGCTCCATGGCACATGCTGCAACTGCATAATGCTATAGTGTGATGTACTACTTAAGTAGGAATACTAATCCCAAACATGGCAATTGTGTGTGTGTGTGCGTGTGTGTGTGTGTTTGGTTTTTTGTGTGTGTGTGTGTGTGTGTGTGTGTGTGTGTGTGTGTGTGTGTGTGTGTGTGTGTGTGTGTGTAGGAATCAATGCTTTTGTGGCCAGTCACAGCCACTACACTTTCCATTGCCCTACTTTGGCAAGCTTGCTGATATCATTCACCTTGAAATACACCTTTGTGGAATGAGTAGCCCTGTAAGCTCCATGGTGCATGCTATAACTGCATAATGCTACAGTGTGATATACTAGTTAGGTAGGAGTTCTAATCCTAGACAGGAAAACTGTGAGACTGTGTGTTTGGTTGTGTGTGTGTGTGTGTGTGTGTGTGTGTGTGTGTGTGTGTGTGTGTGTGTGTGTGTGTGGTGTAGGGATCAATGCTTTTGTGGCCATTCACAGTCACTACACTTTCCATTGTCCTACTTTGGTAAGCCTGCTGATTTCATTCACCTTGAAATACACCTTTGGGGAAGGAGTAGCCCTATAAGCTCCATGGTGCATGCCATAACTGTGTAATACTATAGTGTGATGTACTAGTTAGGTAGGAGTTCTAATCCCAGACATGGCAACTGTGTGTGTGTGTGTGTGTGTGTGTGTGTGTGTGTGTGTGTGTGTGTGTGTGTGTGTGTGTGTGCATGTGTGTGTGTGTGTGTGTGTGTGTGTGTGTGTGTGTGTGTGTGTGTGTGTGTGTGTCTGTAGGGATCAATGCTTTTGTGGCCATTCAGTCACTACACTTTCCATTGCCCTACTTTGGCAAGCCTGCTGATGTCATTCACCTTGAAATACACCTTTGGGGAAGGAGTAGCCCTGTAAGCACCATGGCGCATACCATAACTGTGTAATACTATAGTGTGATGTACTAGTTAGGTAGGAGTTCTAATCCCAGACATGGCAACTGTGAAACTCTGTGTGTGTTTGTTTGTCTCTGCAGAGATCAATGCTTTTGAGGCCATTCACAGGCGCTACACTTTCCATTGCCCTACTTTGGTAAGCCTGCTGATGTCATTCACTTTGAAATACACCTTTGGGGAAGGAGTACCCCTGTAAGCTCCATGGCGTGTGCTATAACTGCATAATGCTGCAATGTGATGTACTACTCAGATAGGAGTTCTAATCCCAGACATGGCAACTGTAAGACTCTGCATGTGTGTGCGTTTGTCATCATCTTGTGTGGAGGTAGCTGTGATTGTGTAATAACAGGACTCATTGTAGGGTTAATTTTTCATATTTCTTATACAGAGGGCCTATGATATGTCACAATGTCCACCTTACAAGGACAACATATGTCAAACAGCAGAGAGGCTGGTGTAGACAATCCACACCCCTACATGTGACATTATGGATTGGGGAACAATATAGGCAACCCTTGTATTACACTGAGAACACTTTCCAGCCATGTCTCATACACAAACACACTTGGGTAGGCAACAACCACTATGTTGGTAGTTTCCTGCATACTGCCCACAGATAGTAACCATGGTGTGATTGCAGTGGACTACAGAGGACATGGCAC
>NC_056742.1:322128004-322175504 GCF_019279795.1 Protopterus annectens | reverse complement strand
TTTGACAGACATCCTAACAAACCCCCATACCTCTCAACCTCTTCATGCAAAATATCTGGACAAAGCTTGACAAAATGAGGTATAACTAGGGACATATTTTATATATCGCTTTTATAAACTTAGGTAAGTTGATAGAGTAACAGGGTTTGTTTTAATATAATGTTTCTGACGTATTTGGTGTCTGAAACTCAAATGTATGCCATTATTTAACAACTTCAATCCTGACATCATCCCAGTGATTTCTCAGGACAAATGGGGTACAGGCCAACTGTATGGGTGAAACATCTGGACATTCTGCGAAGATCTGTACAGTTGGGAGGTATGTAACCCCCTATGAGCGTTCTCGCTCATTGTAATTGCCGAACGGCAATTCTTGAGTGCAGGGGCATGTGTATTGTGAGAGCTCTGCTCTCAGACACACCCTCTGCACTTGTCCATGCTCCATGTCCATTTAGGAGCAGAGGCAGCGCGCCTTCATTATTATGCATGGTGCGCTACCGTGCTGCTCTTAAACAGTCGTTTCCATGCAGGAATAAGCTAGAACCTTACTTAATCCCAGGGAATATGTTTTAACTTTGAAGACAGGAACCTGTTTGCTAAAAAATTGTTTAACTACTAATGTTGAACCTAGCAAAACCATTCCATTTTAAAAATGGACACTCCAATAGCATGCTGATTATGAAACTGTACTGATTGAACATGATATCACGTTCTGCTTCTTTGGCAGTTATTTTAAATTTTCAAGAGAAGAGTGAGACTACAAATAAATATAAAATACAATCAGTCTATTGTATCTGTAGCACTATTAAGTTAGCTAAATGAGCATCACTGATGGATGGTAAAGAATTGTAGGGATTACTAGATTCTGGGGGCATAGTCATTCTTATTAATAAACCTCATCAGTGTATGCATAAAATCTATTATGAAAAAAGGTAGAAGTGATGTGTGTTCATGGAGATGCAAAAGATTATCCTATATCTCATCTAAAAATTCAAAAATGGAAAGATAATCTGAGCAGATATGTCACATACATGTGTTAAAACCATGAGAGAAGCTGAAGCTTCTGTAGTCAGCATGAGAGATGAGATGGATATTAGTAGCATTGTCCAGGGAATTCTATCCCTGCTGTTTAAAATAGACACATTTTTGTTCAAGGACAGAACAAGAAAATGAAAAAAATACCAACAATTTTGAGTTTATTGAAAAAGATAGAATGTCTGAAAGTGCTAAAAAGTCAATAAACATGGCTACAGCCATTTTGTTCCTACTAACCTTTGTCAACATATGATCAGTTAATATTTAGAACCATGCCATTGCATTGTTCATTCTAATGACATTAGTCAATGAATACATTAGATTATTGTAAATACGTTACTAGATGTTATTGCACCACGTTTTAGTAGTGCGGGATGCTGTAGAGCTAAGAGTTTAAAATTGGTTATTGTTGCTGACAGGCTACGTTTACGGACAGAAAAAAAATAAGCACTACTTCCATATCCTTCTGTGATGTTTTTGTTGAAAATAATATTGGCTGGGTAGTAATGTCTGGATTCTCCAGTTTTATACAATATTGTTAGTATATAATAAAAGGCTGGTAATCTGAAAGGTTTAATTTTTGTGTAGATAGCTTCCTTGTATTAATACAGCAAGGGAATTTATAGTCTAGTTCAAATATGTAGATAGTGATGAGATGCAATGACCAAATTAGTTGCTAAAGTTGAAACGTGGTACAACCGTGTGGAAATATTTAACTGGAAAATAGCCTGGCATTGGATCTGCAGCAAGGGTTTTACTTGGAGATAGCAAGTTTTTAGTGATTGAGTATAACATTTGATAGAAATTACTGAAATCATGTTGTTCAACTTTTACAAGTATAATTTGCATTAGATGCTGTTCTAAAGTGCCAAAGGAGTTTTGGAGGTGGTTGGTATGGTGTTTTCCCACCTTTTATTATTGCTTGCAATGTTTTTTCTAATGTCAGATATTATCCAGGGATGTGATGATGTCTTTAATATAATGGTATGTGTATAAGCACTGAAGGAATCAATGCCTACTATCTGAGAGGTGTTTAAATTTAGTAGAGTATTATCGAAAGACTGCCAATTTAATGAAAGTATTCAAGTCAAGAGTAGAATCTGTATTCATTTATTTATTTTAGGTTTCTGAGTTCTGGTGCATATTGAGATCAACTGGCTAAGTTTATATTAGGATGGAAAATGGATTGATATTTTAGTACAGTCTATAAACTACCAAGAATAATCATTTTTGATTTTGTATTTAGTTATTGCTATTGCAAATATTTTACCTTGTACTGGCAAGGATCTAGGAGGTATAAAAAAGGATGCTTTTTATCGTTTTGTCTTTCAAATTTGTACTGATGTTATAGTTGAAGTGCTTTCTATGGTTGATAAATGTAGTTTGGTTAAGGTACAGATAAACTTTAATTTGTAGGATATAAAGCAATAAACAAGTCACTTTAGCACATAGTGGTCTTAGGTCACCACTGAAAAGAGGTATTTGTGAATAATAAGTTTGCCCTATTAAAATAAATAAAACAAAACAAGAATATCATGCTACCTTATGTGATTTATGGCTTTGGAATATATTATATCCTGAAGTATTATTTCAGTGACTTATGCAACTTAATACAATACTGAGAAGTAACATGCATCCAGGCTTGAGATTTCTTAATTTGTTAGAGGTACTCTGACAATGCACATTAGCAATTTTGAGTGGAGACAGTATTTTTGGGCACAGGTCCTCACAAAATTGTTATCCCTTATACCTGAAGCAATAACTTGCCATTTCATTAAGAAACTGTTCAGATAGGGATGATTTGAACCCTTGGATGGAGCTTTGTCATTTTATCTCAGATGGGAGTTTAGTCTATAGAGCCTGTCCAAGTGTAGAAAAAGCCATTTCACCTATAGCAGCTTTAAAAGAGGGCTTAATTAAGGAGATAGTGTCTGCCTGGCTGTTTCATAGAGAGTATGACTATTTCTTCAGGCAACATTTTCTTTTCAGACTGATGCAGCAATCTTCCTTTAAGACTCAATAAACCAAGGTACTTAGTAGGTATGTAGACCTTTCGATTACTGGGAGCCATTTGAGGTTCTTGAAAAGGTTAAGTGGTGGGTCTGAGCATCTGTTAGCAGAGAGAATCTGCAGATTTTGTTTTCTGCTGTGTATGAACTCATGTAGCTTCAACTAGTCGTTTAAAATATTTAAGGATTCACAAGCCTTGTAATCACTGAGTGAGCTGTCTAACAATTTTATGTTTGGATGTCAGTGACAACATACATTTTCTATACCCCCCTCAAGACTATTAAGGAAGTTTCCAGGGACAGATCTGATATGTTGGGGGCAGTGAAAAAAAATGTTTTGTTGGATTGGTTGCACATATGATGACTCCCAACTTTGAGATGTTTAACAAGGCCTCTGTCTTAAAATATTGTTACAATTTAGTTCAAACAGCCTATGGCACAGTTTGAAAAAGTAACAATAATTTGGAGATGTAAGGGGCTTCTATACTTGCAAATTGTGTAAGGAAGTAGATAGGAGACAACTTATTTCTTTAATAGGAAATACTATTGCTATATTAATCTGTAGGGTGCTGATTAAAGAGATTACACAGGTTCATAGATTAGTACTAGGCTAAGTGCCCTTGTGGGCCATTTTAACCCTAGCCAATAACTTCAGGTGGGAATCAAATCCTAGAGCTTGTGTCAGTAAGGTAAATACCTTAACCATTATGCCATCCTCCTACCCTATAACATTTCCATTTTCCATTTTCTTTAGATTCATGGTTTCATAAGTTCATAGCTAATTATTAGGCTATCATTCTTAACAGACCATTCTAAGCCTAACCAGTTTTCTTCCCAAAGGTGAGAATAAAACACTGTCCCTTGTATATGCAAGTCAAATGCCTTAACCATTATAACAAGTCCCAATCTTAGAATAATTAATTACTGCTTGTAAATAGGGCCAAACTTTGGAAAACCCAAGACTGGCAGCTGACTTAGAAGCTGAATGATTTGGGAACCCTCAGACACTTGGAACAACTATTTGAGGCTGGATCACTTACTACCTCATAGTACATAAACTGCCCCATGCTACAAATACTACTTCCTCCAGCTTGTTAGCAGATGATTTTCTCAATCACTTTAGTGACCTCACCAAATGTGCTAGGAGCCCTCCCATATGCCTCTCATCTTCACAACAATTCTTCCTGTCTTCTGTTTTTAGCAGATCTTATTCAAGAACATCCCCTCACTTACAGAATAAATACAGCTGGATGGAACCCTGGGTATACAACCTCCATCCATGATTTATTTACCACAGCAATGACTTCAATGTCAGACTCCTCCAACATACATTTAATCCATGTGTTATTACGAATACCATACCTAATATCTGGAAATTGCCAGATTAAAAATATTTCTGAAATACAAAAATTCCACAGACTCTTCACAGTATCACCCCATATCCATCCTACTAACTCTGTGCAAGATCTTTTGAAATATTACCTTCAACTCACATAATATTACTAAAGACTACCTTCTATCAGACACAAAAAAGCATGGGTTCTGGTCATGAAGGAGCACTTCTACAGCCACTTTGTCACTTACCAATGATATTTTCATATTAATGGGCAAAGATACATTATCTCTCTTCTCATTTGGCAAATTTAGCCACAAATGTAAGTGCATTTGTTGGCTGCAAAACTGGAATGAAAAGTTCTGTAATTTGGTATAAAGACCAAATTCTTCTATGTGAAAAGCCACTACTGTAGTATGAAACTCACACTGGAGACAGGGCTTAATTTACTGCAGCATAAAGGTACAATGACACAACATTAATTCTGCAACAGGAAATGCCCCTTAAATGAAAGCAAAATTGAGTCTGGTTTTGCATCCACAAAATGTAATCTCAAGGATACTTCAGGCAATCCTCCAAATACAACCAAAGATAACATCATGCTGTGGATGACTTCTAAGATGCCTGCACATTGATCAGCAGCTTAACTTCAGCTCTCCTACTGTGAAAAAAGAAACAGAGAGATAAGAGCCAGGAACTCTGCCACTATTAATAAATTCAGTTACTGGTTAGTAAGTACACTGCATGGATGCCAGCAAGGAAGAAACTAAGAGAGCCTATAAAGAAATCAACTAGAAAAGGTGAAGAGAAAATGCTGTTTGTGAAGAATCCTGCAGCTGTTCAACAAAAAGTTCAAGCTCCAGCTTTGGTGCAAGACATGGATGCTGGTATTCTAGAGGAAGTCAAATTGCTCAGAGCTGATTAAAATAAAGAAAACATTGAAAGAGTATATCAACTCAAATAATAAAATGCTGGGAAAAAAATAGAAGATGTTTTAAATAGATATTCAGATGAACTGATAAAACTGCAAAAATCAAGCTCAAATGAAGAAAAGGCTGGCTGAGTATGAGACTGCACAAGAATAGATGTTTTAAAAAATGGTAGAAGACAGAGCACACAAGGAAAACCTGACATTTTCTGCTATACTAGAGAAGCTAGAAGGAACAGACTGTATTTAATTTTATGAAGGCACAAATAAGCACCTGGTCTGGTATTCCACAGCAGGATTTGCTAATTGAAAGTACACAAAGTGTGTATTCTTCAATCTTGGCTATGGGAAAGCAGCCAAGATCTGTATTAGTAAAGATGAAATCCTACCAGCAGAAAAGTGTTGATCCTTACAAAACTGTGGCAGAATGGAAGTTGAAGAGAGTAGAGTTTTTGTTGGAAATGATTATTCACTGTGCATCAAGCAGAAGAGAAGCAAATTTATTGCAGCATTCAGGGAGTGTCAAGAGGCAGGTGTGAGATTCAAGTTGCTGTATCTAGTTGTTTTCAGCATTTTTTTTAATGGAGGATCAAAGTAAGTTTTTGATGCACAACAGGCTAAGGAGGAAATGCAAAAGTTTGTTCAACAAAAAGTGGGCAATCAAGCAGAAGGGAACTCTGCTTCTCTTTTTTCAGATAAAAAAAATCTGATAAACTTTGTAAGTGCAACATTTCCAATGTTTCAAAGAAAAATGCTTAGCACATGGAAAAAAAGCACAGGAGCTTACTTGGAACTATTGAGTGCACCTTGGAATTGAACTGAAGACTGAAATTTTGAGGTGTAGATGAACAGGAAGAAAACCAGCAACACAGAAATTAGTGAATAAATGTGAGATTACAAAGCGGTGATCACATTTGTGAAATATAACTGTACAAGAAAAAGGGGAAAGAATGGACTTTTGTTAACTCTATTAAACTTGTGGGTGACTGAAAGGCTTCCCCCCCATTCATGTCTTTAATGTTTGAAAGAACAATTAGGGAAAGGGAAGAAGAAGAAGAAAGAAAAAGACAACTGTAAGTAAAACAATTTCTGTTCTTACTAGTATTCCTATAACACTTTTCATGATATAAATTGCATGTATAGCAAGCCATTTTTGGGTATTGCTGTATATGATAAGGATAAAGAAAACGGATGCCTTTTTTTCTTTCTTTCTTTTTTTCTTTTTTTTTAGTATTAAGAAATGTAGGTATTACAATGCAAAAAAGATTTAAAAAAAAAGTCTGGATAAAAGCATGTTTACATTAATAGGCTGTAATATTGGGCTATTGAGGTGGAGGATGAGGTGTAAAAGTACACAGATCATAATATATGTACAGCTGATATGTTTTCTTTAACTTGTATACAGGTGAATGTCTAGCTTAAGAACCTCTAATAATAAGTAGAAACAAATAAATAAGAGACCACGGAATGTAATGAAAAGTTTTCCTCTGGCAATAGATGTTTTGCATGACTTTAGAAACCTGCAGTTGAGGGCTACAGTTTTTTCTTATGTTTCCAAGGAGACAAGCTGATTATAGAGCAATATAAGAGCACTGATCACTTTGAGGCTAAAAGTTGTTGCTTTCTAAAGGCATGCAAGCTGTTTTTCAAATCTGGGCGGGGACAGACAGCAATTAGTGTTAATAAGAGCACGGCCAGTATTTAATAGTATTCATTAGCATGGATAACCTTAACCTTTAGTTATTTAAAGCCTGTGTGTGCAGGTGTCTATTTGTGATAATTGTTCTTATTAGGAGGATTAGACTTCAGTATTTGATGATGTACATAGTTTTGTGTGTTTGCTTTAAGGTAATAGGTAATGGGACTGTTCTGGGGATGTGTTTGTGTTTTTTTAGTTTGAGGGGGTTTCTTTAAAAAAATCATGTTCCATGTGACATAGGTTCAAATGGAGAGGACAGAAAACAACTGTATAAAAAAACCACCTGACAAACATTAGTGGGTGCATATATCACAAAAGCTGGAAATAGACATCTAAAAAAAGCTGTCATACATAATAGTAATAATAATGTCTTATCATATTGGTGACACTTTCCATAGTATCTTGTAATGAGAATGAATGGTCTTGCAGGTATAGATACAAAGGAAAAAGTAATGAATTATATTAAGACATACAGAGTGCAAACAGCAGGATAAAATGAAAGTAGAGTAAAAATATGGTAGAAATAAAAGAGAAATATGATTAAGAAGTAACAATTATTTACAAGTGCTGACAATGGTTAATATATTCCAGAGTAAGGGGAATCTTACAGAACAAGATGAGACACAACTGCATAGTGCTAAAGTGAAAATAAGGGAGTACCTGGGATATGCATAATTTTAAAAAGACTGCTGTTAAGCACAAAAACGTTTAGAAGAACAGCTTAGGTAACTGAAAGTAGAAAGAGCAGTTGCCAAATTAGGGAGCCTATAACAAGCAAAATAACTAGCTATCTTGTGGTGATATTAGAAACATTTTGGAAATTTTAACAAAATTTGCATAAAGTAGAGAAATGTGAAATTAAAAAAGCACAAATGGAAATATTTATGGCATACTTTAAATATTCCAAAATTAGATGTAGTTGAGGCTCAACAATTAGCAGTTAAGAAAGAAAGACATGAGATAAAAATGATGATGTATAACCAATCTATAGAAAAGTCTCCAGGAATACATGTTATTCCAGTGGAAGTGTGGAAGCTAAAAGAGAAGAAAGTGATAACAATTTGGAATGTTGTGGTGTTTTAAAAGGAGAGGAAGCACCAGCATGGAAAAAATATGTGGTAGCTGTAATACCTAAAGACAGTAAAGATCCATCAGATCTAGCTTCATATATGTTCATTTCAGTTTTAAACTATGATTGTAAATCATTATGTTTGTAATGGCTAAAGGAATGGCAAAGGTGATGCCAAAATTGATAGATATGGATCAATATGGCTCTGTGGAGGGGAGGCAAACACTTGCCAACATTACTAGAACAATGATGATGATCTAGAGGGAAGCAGAGTGCAAGAAAATACTGTTGTTGGTGGGTCTTGATGTAGAGAAAGTATTTGACAGAGTAAGCTGGGATCTTATCATTAGGGACATGGAGTCATACGCATTCCCTGATACAATAATACGGTTAATTAGGAGGATATATGAGGAACTGGAAGCAAAAATCAAAGTGGGAGAGTTCTTCTCTGATAAGTTTTGTCTCAAAAGAGTGAGCCAGGCAGGGGTGTCCTCCTTACCCTTTGTTATTTGCATTACATTTTAAACCACTGGCAAAGAAAATAAGGGACTCAGAAATTCAAGGATATAATTGGTATGGTAATCCAGAAATGTTGGTTTGGACTTCCAAGATCACTGCACATTGAGTAACAGCTTAATTTCAGCTCCCCCAATGTGAAAACAGAAATTCAGGAGACAGAGCTAATAAACTCATGTTGTTGTGTAACTTTCAGTAACTGGCAAGTAAGTGCACTGCAAGGATGGCAGTAAAAAAGAAATTCAAAGAACCTGAAAGAAAATCAGTCACAAAAGGTGAGGAAAAAACACTGACTGGGAAGAATCCTGCAGCTGTTCAGCAAAAAGCAGTTCAAGCTCCAGCTTTGGTGCAAGACATGACTTCCAGTAACGTAAAGGAAAGATAAGACAAATATACTCAGTGCTGATTAAAATAAACAAAACAGTGAAAGAATATATCAAATCAAATAGCAAATGGATGGAAAAATTGAGGCAACTTTAAAAAAGATATTGAGATGTGGTGATAAAACTGCAAAAATCAGAAGTTGAAATAAAGAAAATGCTGGCTGAGTATAAGACTGCTCAAGAAGAGAAGTTTCAAAAAATAATAGAATTAGAGGACAGAGCAGATAGGAAAAACCGGAGATTTTCTGCTGTACCAGGGAAGTTGGAAGGCACAGACTGTATTATTTTTATGAAGGCACAAATAAGCAACTGGACTGGTATTCCACAGCAGGAGTTGTTAAATGAAAGGGCACATAGTGTATATGCTCCAAACATGGTCTTGGGAAAACAACCTAGACCTTTAATAGTAAAGATGCAATCTTACCAGCAGAAGGAGTTGATTATGACAAAACTGTGGCAGAAGGACAAAGTACTAAAAGTGGGAGATAGTACAGTATTTATGGAAAATTATTACTCACTGTACATCAGGCAGAAGAGGAGTAAATTTATCCCACTAATCAGGGAAATGTTGACAAGCAGGGATGAGATTCAAGATGTTGTACCCAGCTATTTTCAGAATATTCTTTCCTGGAGGGACAAAATCATTTCTGATGCAAAGCATGCTAAGGAGGAATTATGTTTGTCCAACAAAAAGTGTGTTATGAAACTGAAGTAGATTCTGCTTCTTGTTATTCTGGTTATAAAGATCAGAGAGAGATGGTGCCAGTGCAATATTTTCCAGTGTTTCAATGGAAAATGCTTGAGAGACAGAAAAAAGCACAAGACTTGACTAGAAGAACTGGGAGTACATTGGAAATGTAGCAGAAACTGGATTCGGGAGATGAAGATCAACAGGAATAAAACTAGCATCTCAGAAATTGACAAACAATTCTAGGATTACAAAGTATTATTTGTATTTGTGAAACATGACAGGACAAGAAAACCTTAAAACATATTGGACTTTTAAATTTGTTAAACTTGTAGGGAACTTTAAAGCATATGCCCTGCTTCATTGCATTAATGTTTGGAAGAACATTTGGGGGGAGCAAAGAGGTAATTGTAAGAAAACAAAATCTTGTTCTTAATAATAGTGTTTTTATAATGCATGATATAATCTGCATGTTGTAAAGTAAAGTCTTCTCAGTTATTTTTGAGTGTAATGGGGATACTAAAGTAAACATGTATCTCTGTTTGTTTTCCTTTTTCTTTCTTTCTCATTGTTCAGTTTTAAGAGATATAGGCACTGCAACATAAAAAAGAAGAAATGTCTGGTCAAAAGAACAAGATGCAAGAAAAAATGATGTGTTTTTATTCACTCTTGCATAGGGGAATAACTGGATTAAGGCAGTTTTGCATGCTCTAGTAACACATTTTAAGAGAAAGCAAATAAATAAAAAAGAACACTGTCTAGCAAATAAATGAGTGCTTGTAGAAGCAACTCTATATCTGATTCTCATGTTTTCATGGAGACAATCTGATAAAGAGCAATAAAAACAGAACACTTATTTCTTTCAATGGCTTTCTTTCAATAGCTAGAAGATAAAGTTTTCCTGAAAACATCTGAGTGTTTCCCAGTCTGGGAGAGTAATAAAGGTAAGACAAAGCCAAACAGCACTTAGTATAAGCACAGGTTATACCATGCAACTTAGCATGTGTAACCTTCCTTAAGGTTAATCCAAGTCTATGATTGTTGCTGTCAGTCTGGTGAATTGAACCTATTAGAAGGGTAAATCTTCAATAATTGAAGATGTACATAGTTGTGTGTGTTAATATTAAGTTAATATTTTTAAGGGTATACTGGGAGTGTGATTGATTTTTGTTTGAAGGCTTTCAATAATCAAAATGTTTTGTAAGATGCAACATAGTCTCAAATAGATATGACAAGAAACATCTGTTTAAAAGATCAACCTGCCAAACAGTGCATGCATGTAACACAAAAGCTGGCACTAGACACTTAGCAAAAAAGCTGTTACACACAAAAGGTGGGCATAATAACTTTCTGACATAATGACACTTTTTATATTATCCTTAAATGTAAATGGTCTTACAGATATATACAAAAAAGGAAGAGTAATAAAATATATTAAAAATGTAGAATGCAAATAGCAATGCTGCAGGAGACACATTTGAAAAGAAATGAACATGTGGATTTGATAAAGAAAAGTTCATAGGTTCATAGGTTGATACTAGGCTCTTGGCCCTAGGGCCTATACAAGCCTAGCCATAACAATTCCCTGGCTATTTCTTCCCTGGACCCCTGTCTAGCAAGGTTGCTGATGTGATCCCCGGGATGAATTACCTATCTCCCATCCAATCGTCAAGGTTCCTTTTGAAGACGGCCAAAGAGGCACTCTGCTTGACATGTATGGACAGTCTATTCCAGAGTCTGGGGAGTCTCTGGGTCAGGAACCTATCCCTCCAGCATGTTTTGTTCATTGTGATGACAAGGTTTAGATCCTTGGAGTGTGTGGCTCTGAGGGATTGTGATTTCTTTAATGTAATGAGTTTATGTCTATAATGGCTAAAAGAATGGCAAAAGTGATGCCAAAATTGATCCATATATATCAATGTGGTTTTGTGGAGGGAAGGCAAACATTTGACAACACTAAGAGAACATTGATGATCTATAGGGAAGCAGAATGTATGAAACTACCACTACTGATGGTAGGTCTTGATACAGAGAAAGTATCTGACAGAGAAAGCTAGGAGTTTATGAGCAGGAAGAAATTACACCAAACCTGAGGGGAGGTGATTGGCAAATTAAGCTTGAATATAAAGAATTATTTTGGCAGCTTAGGCTGAATGCCCTTAACACTCCGGGACTAAATGAGTCTTTGTCTGTTCAATCTTTGCTTACATTAAATGCCATGAAATTGTAGTTTTTAATATAATTTTTTTCAGTGTTTGTATTTAGTAGTTTTTTATCATTGATTTTCAATTTAGTATATTTATTATTTATATGGGAGATTCCTGATTAACGAATATAAGTTTTATATTGCACACTTTTATGTGTTCTATCTAGTTGTGTTTATTAGGAATGCACTTTAAGAATTTATTTGTGTAATTATGTAAACTAGGACCTTTATTTGAGTTTAACAAGGCAGGTTTTAGTATAAAAGGCTTGTAGAGGATGTACTGGTTTATTCTGATGAAATCCTTCTAAGAGTATGAAAGCACTTAATAAATATTTTCAGACAACTTATTTTGTCTAGTGTTACCCTCCTTTTTTCTGATATTGTCTTCTACTGGGTTATTAGGTTATGAGCAAAGCAATGAAAGCATTTACATTCTATGATTAAAATTATAAGGTTGATTAGGAGGATATATAAGAGATCGGAAGCAAAAATTAAAGTGGGTGGGTGGGTTCTTCTCTAATAATTTCTGTTTGAGCAGAGGAACCAGGCAGAGGTGTCTTCTTTCCCCTTTGTTATTTGCATTAAATTTAGAACCATTGGCAAAGAAAATAAGGGACTCAGAAATTCAAGGAGATAATTGGTATCATAGTCAATAAAAGCTATCTCTATTTGCAGATGATATTATTCTATACCTCATAAAACCAGAAAAGAACATTTCAGTGTTGGGGAACATTCTGAGACAGGTTCAAATATTTTCAGGATACAAATTTAAGGAAGCTAAAACAAAGTCAATAGCTATAAATTACAAACCCACACTCAAATTAGTTTAGCAATATCCATATTTATAGGTACATGATAAAATTAAGTACTTAGGAGTATGGATTAAAAAGGATTCTGGGGTGGCAACTAAGGATATGTGAAAAGATACTAAACAACAAAAGATAATACAAAAACTGAGAAACTGGAAGCTCTGTTTTATAGATATGAATAGCAAGATACAATCAGTTAAAATGTTTTTAGTCCCTTTAGTTTTATACAAAGGTCGGGCATATTTTTATCAACCAGAGGAGAAGTTGTGGATAGCAATTAATAAAGAGCTGAAGGATTTTATCTGGGAGAGGAAGACTGCAAGAGTCAAGTAGGATAAGCTGATTCTTCCAATAGAACAAGGCGGTCTGGGATTATCCAATTTGAATGAGTATTTCAGAGCTACACAGTTAAGGCTCCTATACAGAGCACAAGCAGGAACTCTGAATTCAAAGTGAAATAGGGATGATGATGAAATGGGGGAGAGGAGGTCAAGAAACTGGGATTTTGGATGCAGATCCTTAAGGAGACTAACAATGACCATACAGAATATTATATTCATAAAGTAGCAAAAAGTATTCTAAGAACTAAGCCAACATGAGAATGGAGAAAGGAGATTCTGCTGATAGGGATGAGTGTAATTAGGGATACAGACAATAGGCAAGAAGGGGCTAGAATTTATTGGAGAAAACTGGAAAATGAACCAAGTTATCGGGAGCAAATAATTAGAGAAGGAAAAGTAATAGACTGGCAAGAGGCCAAGAATTGCCTTCCATATCAAGGACTGATAACAGAGTATAGGCAAAAAGAAATTAATAGGGGGATCCTAAGCAAAACACCAGCATTGGTAGAGTAGTAGAATCTAGAACAGAAGCTGATGTTTAAAAAGGAATAATTAGTACAGCATATAACATATTACATGATAACTATAAGAATCAATCAGAAGAGGTTAGAAATGAGTGGGAAGAGAGACTGGATAAGCAATTCACAAAGAAATAATGGGGGATATAATATTG
This sequence comes from Protopterus annectens, assembly GCF_019279795.1. NCBI lineage: Eukaryota > Metazoa > Chordata > Ceratodontiformes > Protopteridae > Protopterus > Protopterus annectens. The sequence continues at coordinate 322,161,815 of NC_056742.1, read as the reverse complement.
ACTCCCAAATATGCAACAAAGTCCAGTAGATTTAGGAACTTTCCTTGGAAGTGTTTACATAGGTATTTTTATACCCCAAGTAGACTTCAAAGAAATTTTCCTCATGTAGATAGCAAATGTTAGAGGTGTGATGGGGAAGAAAGAGGTAATTGGGAACATATTTTCTAGGAGTGTAATGAGTTGGCAGACTTTAAAAATTCCCTGCAGACTAGTCTATCAAAAATACTGGGTGAGCAAATTCGTATGACTAAGGAAATGATTTTTTGAGCAATGATACAGAATTGGAATTGCCTAGATATACTAAGGCTTTGCTGAGTCTAATTATGGTGGCTGCCAAACAAAGCAATTAATAGGAAATGGAAATCAAAGTCTAAATCAATTGTACTAGAAGTAGTGAATACAGTAACAGAGATAAAACAACTGGAAATGGGCTAGTTAGAAAAGGGTAGAAGCAAATTACAAAGAAAAAAATGAAAATTGTGGGAACAATACATGCAGACAAGGAATGAGGTTTAAAAGAAGGCAGAATTTGAAAAAGCTATGTAATGTTTGACTGACAGTGACCGGATAAATTATAAGGGATGTATAATGTTTGCAACTAAAGTTATATCAATATGGCTTGTTATATATATATATATATATATATATATATATATATATATATATATATATATATATATATAAATGTTTAATTGCTTATGTCATAAATGATAATTTAATAAAGATGTTTATTGTTAAACAAGAAAAAGAAAAGTTGGCTTATTTGAAGACAATATTATTTTGTACCTGATGAAACCAGAAACTTCTCAGTTTTGTGGAATATTCTGAAACAGTTTACATTTTTTTCCAGGATATAAAATTTATGCAGATAAAACAAACAATGTACCCACACATGAATTGGTTGAGCAATACCAGTATTTATGGGGATGTGATAAAATTAAGTATTTAGGAGTATGGGTTAAAAGGGATTCTGTTATGGCAGCTAAAGATATGTGGGAAGAGACAAACAAAAGATAACTGAAAAACTGAGAAAATGGAAGGTCTTGTTTATGGATATAAATAGCAAGATACAAGCAGTTAAAAATGTTTAGTTCCTTTAGTTTTATATACAAGTCAGGCACATTTTTATCAACCAGAGGAGACTTTGTGGATAGTAATTAATGAAGAGTTGAAGGATTTTCTTTTGGAGGGGAAGAGGGCAAGAGTCAAGTGGGACAAATTGATCCTTCCAATAGAATAGGGCAATTTAAGTGTAACTGATTTGAAGGGATATTTTAGAACTACACAGTTAAGGTTCGTATGCATAACACAATCAGAAAACTACATTCAAAGTTTAAATTTAAGAACTGGAGAGAGTGGGATGTTGGATGCATATCCTTAATGAGAATACCAGTTATGCAGAATATTATGTTAATAAAGTAGCAGATAGTATTGCAAGAACAAAGCCAACATGGGAATGGAGAAAGGAGATTCTGCAAACAGGAATGACTGCAAGTAGGGTTATAGAGAATAAGCAAGAGGGGACTGGAATTTACTGGAGGAAACTGGCGAAGGAACTAAGGTATTTGGAACAAATAATTAGATAAGGGGGAAAGATAACAGAATGAGAAGAGCCAAAGAACATATTTGGACTGCAGGCTATAGATTGCCTTCCCTATCCATGATTGATATCAGAGTAGAGGCAAAGAGAAAAGAACAGAAGCTTCCTAAGTGAAAAACAAGCACTGTATAGTTTTTAGTTGAACCTAGAAGAGAAGCTGCTTTAAAAAATGGTAATTAGTAGAGCATATAAAATATTGACCAATAACTATAGGAATCAATCAGATGATATTAGAAAAGATTAGGAGGTGAGATTGGATTAGCAATTCACAAAGAAACAATGGGAAGACATATGTATGGCTCCCAAATATGCACCAAAGTCTAGACAATTTTGAATTTTTGCTTGGAAGTGTTTGCATAGGTATTTTTATACCCCAAGCAGACTCTAACAAATGTTTTCCCGGAGGTATGGGGTAGAAAGATGTAATTGGGAACATAGTAAATATTGTGGGAAGAAATATCCAGGGAATTGTTATGGCTATGCTTGTATAGGCCCTAGGGCCGATAGCCTAGAATCAACCTATGAACCTATATGTTTTGAGATTGCAATGAGTTAGCAGAAATACTGGGTGAGCAAACAGGTGTAAATAAGTAAATGATTTTTTGAGCTGGGATATAAAATCTGAATTGCCTAGATATAGTAAGGCCTTGTTAAGTTTAATTCTAGTAGCTGCCAAAAAAGCAATTACTTGAAAATGGAAATCAAAATCTGAACCAACTGTGTTTGAAGTAGTGAATATTGTAACAGAGATAAAAGAAGTGGAAGTGGGAGCTTTAGAAAACAGTAGCAAGCAAATTACGTGGAAAAAATATAAACTATGGGTCTATATCACATCACTGAAAGCACAAAACATCGAATGCCTCTTCATCAATCCCTATTTGTCGAACAATGAATCCATTGAACAATCATTTCTGCAAAGTTTTTCCCACAGTAATTAACCAGTGGGCTATCATCAGGGGTTTGCCCTTTTCCCTATTGTAGTACAATCTTAGAGTTGGAATATTTAGTTGGGGGGGTGGGTTTTAAATTTTGCTGTTTCTGATGTGGTCGGTAGTTAGCCCAGTGGTTACTTACTGTAGGAAAAACTTTGCGGAAACAATCATTTGATGGATTCAGAGTTCGACTAATAGGGATCGATGAAGAGGCATTTGATGGTTTGCACTTGACAATGTGATATAGACCCATGGGAACAATACATAGAGAAAAATGTTTTTGAGGTGGAAAGCAGTTAAGGGAAGGCAGGAAGTGAGCAACTTATATAATGTTGGATTGATTATATTGTACAGAACAATATATGTGAAGTATAATGTTTTAACTGTGAACATGTTAATATGGTTTGTTTTCTTTTATATAAATATAAATTTGCCTGGATCACAAATAATAATTCAGTAAAGGTGTTACAAAAAGATATCCTCATGTTGCTCCATGCTGTCTTTAGTAAACTCGCCAGGTGGTATCTTGTAAGAGTCATTGTGGTTTGCCTCATTACTCTGTCTCATAGAGAGGCAGATATCTCTTGCAATTGATGTTCTGGTAGATAAACAAGAGTGCATATTCTTGGTCATATAATGCTCTATTTACTGACAGCCAGACATGTCTGCTATGTTGATCTAAGCACTTCCTTGTAGCTGCATTTTTGCAGGTGTCCTACATAAGTCTCTGTTGTTGCATGTTTTGCTGTATTTTTTCAGCAGGATGCAGACTGAGTTATTATCATATGATGGTAATGAGGGGATCTGGTGTGTGTGGGCTTTCATTAAAGGGAGCTGCACATTTGGTTGTTACATCTGCTGTGCCTGCATCACAAGGACTCCATGGACACATGCACTCCATTGCTGGTAACATTTGTCCTGTCACACATTTTTTTTTCACAGCAATAATATGTGGCTCAGTTATGTCTACTGAGCCATATATTTGGCAGGAGAGGGAGAACACATCGCCGGCAGCTGCAGCACCCCACTGGATGATTGTTAGATTCCCATGGATGACTGCATTGGTACTAGTTGGCACTCTCATCCATGTTAAGAATGAGGTAGGTTCATGGAGGGGTGTGATTTACATATGTACTCAATGCATAGACTAGAGTGTCTACACAATGGGATACAACAGTATACTGTGTCTTTCCTCACTGTGATATTATTATAATGGATTAGAAAATATTTTGTTTCTACTCTATGGCATACCAAGCCAGCTGTAGGGTGCACAGTGTTTGTGAATTTCTTTTCTTCCCAAATTAAGACTCATGTTTGCAGAGGTTAAATGTCAGTGTTTTTCAGGAGTTATTTATTTCATGCTAAATATACATTGTTTCTCTGACAAAAGTGGAACTGAAAACCAGCTAATGCATGTTCTTTAATAATGTATATCTTTTTAGCTTATCTTGTCATGGCTGAAAAAAGGCCAGGGGTCCAGAATCAATTAAAAGCTACATATTTCAATAATGTTTCTAGTACTGCATGTTTTTATTTATATAATTGTTTTATTTAATTTTACATTTTGTTAAATGGGTTGCCAGACTGGTTGAGGCCCAAGAAGAAAAGCTCCAGACAACAATAGCAGTGTATAATAGCATATAATCACAAAAATAATTTGCACTAGTTATAAAATACAGTACGAACCAGCATAGAAACACATCCAGTTCAAAAATGTCTGTAAAAGACAGAAGATTGTAAGGCATGCACATATATGATACAGAATAAATTCACAGAAGATAATGTTATGCTTACTATGGTATAGTACAACACCAATAAGGTACTTCAACATGTAGTGGCGGAAAGGGTGGGAGGGAGCAGAGCTGAGTGTAGGCGATAGAAAATTATCAGTTACAATTGAATAAATCATATTTTTATGCAGCCATTCCATTGTATGTTTTCCTGTACAAACACATCTATTTCAGTGTTCTACTAGTTAGCCTTCATGATATTACCATAATATGTAAATATGCTAAACTTTGCAATGAAGAATGACAACTTGATGCTACTGCATGGTACACTGTGAGTGTTTCTAAAATTACCCTGCAGCTTTTACCCCACACTCAGCTGTTTGTTAGATATTTACAGTCTGTTAACCCTCTTATGAGTAAGTGAAAGTCTTCATTCATTTCATTCAGCTGTGGCTAAGTTTTCTAAAACCAAATGGGCAATTTACAAATGTTAGTTGGACAGCTTCCCTTACACAAAGACCAAAAAAAAAAAAAGAAACATAAATATGCAGTTTAAAAAACACAAGTAGCAGCTGAGGGGTCTTTGATTCAGAAAGTAATTTTAGAATGAGTGAGAACTGTGGAAGGACTGCTGCAGATAGAAGTTGAATAAAACACTGGAGCATGCTTCCCTCAGGGTAGAAGGTTCTAAACTGACATCTGCTTAGATGTTTAATTAATTTATCTAAATTATTTAGCAACCAAAATTAATGAGCTGTACAAAGATCACAGGTAAGTAGAGAGCAGTGTATAATTAGAATTTGTAAAATGCTGTAGAGCTCTGCATATTAAATATCTGTATAAAACTTAAAGTCTTGTTACAGTTGTTTAAAGAATGAAGAAAGAAATAGAATACATTTACATTCAGACATGCTGTCATATTCTCTCTTCCTTCATTTCAGCTTATCAGCCTTGTTCTATTTACAGAAGATGTATATATCTTGCTGTTTCTAACCGCTTACTAGAGGCTTGTGCAAAGCTAGAGACCACTCAGGCAAACGCAGTTTACAGCACTTCTGTCATCTAACCTCTGATATTCTTCATTTAACAGACTTAATTAAAACTTATTTAGCAAAGAGCTTGGCCTGGAAATTACAGGTGATTTTCAAGAGGCAGAAAGATTTACAGATTCAGCAGGCAGTAATTTTTTTCTTAATTACTTGTATGAACAGAAGTGGAAACTGCATCTTGATCATCAAGCAAACACTACGATTATAATTTATCTTCAGGTTCTCTCCCCCGTCACCCCCATGAAGTCTGCAAATGTACTTAAATACTCCTTTATTTTGTAACACAACAGGTTTTATCACTTCAGAGATGTTCATCAGTGTGTACTGACTGTTTTGTGAAATACTTAACATGCTATTATGATCAGTTTAAAAATCTTGCAACATTTTAATACTAACTATAAACCGTTTTGTTAAAAAAGTATAGCTATCCACATGTACATACATACAGGCAGACATACCCCCACACAAAACAAACACACACACACACACACACACACACACACACACACACACACACACACACACACACACACACACACCAATACCTATATGTATAGCTCAGACAAACTGAGCGATAGAGGTAGCCTTTATAATTTCTAAATGCACATAATGCCAGGAACCACACTTCCTGGCTTTGTGGTATAGAGAGGAAAAACCCTGACTATGAACCGAATGACCTGAGTTTCAGTAGTGCCTTGGGCACTGGGAGAAGTGGGCAGTGGAGGACAAACATGTGAGTATGTGGATGATGCCAGCTTGCCCATCCTGGGGGAGAGATTAGAGGCTGTGATCAGCTGTTCGTCACCAAGCAGGTGGAGACTTATAAAGCACCAAACTGGAAAACACCATAGAATTGTAATTAGTGCTATCAATCGGATTATGATAGTTCTTACGAGTGTGCATTTGAAGAAGCATAGACACATAGTTGGAGACTGTAGGCCCATGTGAAGATAAGGATGTTTATATCATCCACCAAGGGCAGGGGCAGGGCCAATAGCAGACTGCCTCCTGCAGTTGGCTGTCCCATCATCAAATAATGAATGGCTTGGTGGGCTGTAGGAGGCTCGGTGGTTAACAGGCAGTGGTGGATACAGAAAAATTAGGAAAAAATCTACCAGCACACTGAAAACAGTACAACTCTAAATATATCTGAAATACATTTTTTCATACAAACAAATATGTATATGTTTTATTTTTTCACATATGTTCTGCATGAAAGTTGCCTTAAGAGAAAACCCTGATAAGACAATGTGCATCATGCTTCATATACAACAATAACAATAATTATGAGTAATTTTCATTTAATCTGAAGATACCTGCATCATACCCAAAGGATGCCCTTATAAATATACTCCCTTTACCATCCTGAATCACACACAGCACCAAATATATTTGTGCATTCAGCATCTGTTGTAGTCTTGAATAATATGTATTCTGCCCCTGCAATCAACACATATTGGCCCACTGTAAATGGTTCTTTGTGCCATCCATATAGTATTATAGATGCCCATCACACTGAGGTTTCAGATAATGACTTTCAAAAGTAATGCATTCAAAGCATCTTTTGCAAATGAGGCTCACTTAAAATGCATGGTGTACTACTCTTAAGTACACAATATAGTGGGCCAGCCTTAGCAACTGCAAGACCCAATTTGGACTATTTTGATGGTCCCCCTTTAGCTAACCCCCCTTCCCCATCTTCCAATGCCCTCACTACTCACTTGCTGACTTCCTGGACTTAAGGCTATTTCAGATTAGGTATCAGGAATACATGCTATTACTGTGAATTAAAAATAAAATATATTTATCTGTTAGCTTATATTTTATAAGGATATTTTATTAAAAAAAGAAAGCCATCAATAGCCCCCAAACACACAGACTACCTACTAGTATCTAGTTGACCATGCCAGGATATTGTTAGAAAAACATCACAAGCAGTCTCCAAAACAGCCAGCTCACTGCAGATTCAGCATTCTGCTATCTGGTTGAACTTCCCAGACCCCAGGCCCAGGATTTCAGAAAGAAAATTTATACTCCTCTACACCATTTAAAAAGTTGAAAGTAGGGGTCAACCCTGCCAGGAAATAATTAAACGGAGAAATTATCTGGTCGACCCTGCCAGGAAAAAATAAATAAATACAGAAGTATCTGGTTGGCCCTACCAGGAAAAAAAAAAAAACAAACAGACCTCAGAACTTAATTAATAGTTTTTTTTTTTTTGGGGGGGGGAGTAATTTAAAAATAGTCTTCTTGGCTTCTCTCACCTTAAACACTAATCTGATCAATGATTTATTTAAAATTTAGTGATTTACACTTTTTTTTTTTTGCTGGTCTCTCATTCGTCTAGCCACTCTTTCGTTCTCTAGCTTGCAACTTAACTATGTTAAAGCTCGGGAAGAGAATGTGACAGTAACAGGCTAATCAGCACCTGCATCACATACTCACATTACATGACAGGCTGTTGATGTAACTGCATCATTGGCTTCCAATTTCCTGCAGTTAAAACCGTAATGACTTCTGGGCAGATAAAAATTGTTTTCTTCCTTTTTTTTTAACCAGAACTTGAACATGTATGCTTGCTGCTCCAAGTTCCACATAGCATCACATCTTCGGCTTTGCACACTAGTTTGCAATTTGAACTGCTACTAGTGTGCAAAAATTGCTAGTTAAACTTCCTCCCCTGTCTTTAGGATACTGTTGCCTGTATGGGATTGTTCTCAAGTCTCAGACATTCAGAAAAGTTATTATGAGCTCCTACAGTTGGAGTCTCCTAAGCCATCAGCTGTTCTATCTGTTCTGGCTACCATCCTGGATACCTTTTCAGCATTTTCTGTGGCCCTTGATTCTCAGCCCCCTGCACCCAAGAAACCTGATAGATTTCACAAGGTGCCTGATGAAAGCAAATGTCTTTAAAAATGCCCTTCTGCTGACCCTTCTGTAGTGTCTCTCTGTCTTCTGACAAGCCCTCCAAGTTGTTGTCCTCTATCAAGTTGCTACCGTCAGATAAGGATAGTATAGGTTCATAGGTTCATAGGTTCATACTAGGCTATCTGCCCTGGGGCAATTATAAGCCTAGCCCGATTCTGTATGGCTTACGCCACCCCTTGATTTGAGTATAGGTTCATAGGTTCATAGGTTCATACGTTCATAATAGGCTATCTAGGGCTATAAAAGGCTGAGCAAAGAAGTTTATGCTGCTGCTATTTTCTCCCCTAGGGCCTCAACTACCAGACTGTTATGACCAAGTATGTTTTGTCCCTCCTTTCTCAGGTTTCCAAAGTGGTTTCTGACCGTCCTGACTTTGATGGTAAGGCTTCTGCCCTTTCTCTGTTGGGCTCTACCTCTCAAGTTGCTCACCATTCTATCAAATGCAGCTATGATGCAGCTGATGCCTTCAATAGGATTGCTGCCTGTTTATCTGTTATAGAATAATATATTATACTTTTCTGAGAGGTGCTCCATTATCTTTTGGTCCAGAGCAACATTCAAGCTGTGCCTCCTGCACAGTTAAGGAGGAGTTTTTGGTTCCCAGAAAGGAGGGCATTTAGAGGACAATTCTGGATCTTTCCCAGCTTAATACCTTTCTCAAGATTCTTTCTTTTAAATGTCTCTTCAGACTATTTTTATTCTCTGGATCTCAAATATGCCTACCTTCATATCCCCATCTATCCTCTTTTCAGGAAATTTTCACATTTCTGTTTCTTTGTTGCATTTTCAGTTCTCTGCTTTGCACTTTGGCCTCTATACTGCCCCAAGGATATTCTCTAACTGCCTAGCTCCTGTCATTGCCTTTTGCAGGATGAGAGGAATTCAGATCTTTACCTATCTGGTTAATCTCCTAATTTAAGCTTCTTTCCCTGATGCTCTGCTTCAGGATCCCCAGTTTACTGTTTTCTTGTTACAGAGTCCGGGGTTCAACATAAACTTCCAGAAATCAGCTCTGATGCCTTCTCAGGATAAATATTTTTCCTCAGTTGCAGGCTACAGACCATCCCCGTGCTGACATCTCTGCTTGCCCCCCAAGGCCCTGTCTCTTACTGCTTTTTCCAGTCTCTTTTTCCTCTGGCTTCAGTTTCAGGCAGAGAACTTCTTAGGGTATTTCTGACCAGGCTGCACAAGATAAAGTACCTCAAGTCAGTGTGGCTCTAACATTTCCATCCTGTGGACTACTCAGTACCATTCCTTCCCTGTCTCAAGCTCAAGCTTATGTGGTGGATTCATCAACTGTCTCTCAACCCAGGGCTTTCTTTCCAGGCTCTAGTCTCATTTCAAGAGCTCTTGCAGATGCCTCAGACAGGGAATGGGGGCCTCTTTCGGCTCTCTCTAGGTTAAGGGTCTCTGTCCCCTTTTTCAGAGGTCAGACCACATCAATATAAAGAAAATGAGGACTCTGCCTCTAGTGCTTCAAGGTTTTCATTCCCTCTCTCATCCTGGGCCCCTCAAAATTTTAGTAAAGAGTACCCCAATGATGTGTTATGTCAACAAGCAAAGGGTACAAGGTCCTATCTTCTGTGCAGCCTTGCTCTTCAGGTCTTACATCTAGCTGTCCAGTGTCAAGTGACTCTTCAGGCAGTTTACATTTCCTCAGAGCACAGCTTAGTGGCAGACTCTTTGAGCACGCCCAGCACACTAGCTCAGGAATGGATGCTTCACAGAGATATGTTCCTGGACATTGTCCAATAGAAGGTATTCCTCTGGGAGACCTTGTTGCCTCCCCACTGAACAGACAACTTCCTCCATTCTGTTCCAGAGTCTTAAGTTCTCTGACTTGGAAAGTAGGCACCCTGTCTTTTCCTTGGAAGGGGACTTTTCTGTCTGTCTTCCTTTCCCTTCCTTTGTTACCACAAGTCTTACACAAGATCAGGCAGAACTCTCGCAAAATCTTGCTAATGACTACCTTTTGGCCCAGACAGCATTGATTTCCCCTTCTTTCTCATTTGGCCAGGGGCATTCACTACAAGTTACTTCCCCAAGTAGATCTTCTCACACAAGACAAGGGGGTCTCTTATCCATCTTCACCATACCTCTCAATCTCTTAGCACAAGAAATCTGGACAAAGCCCAACAAAATGGGGGACAAAGGCCCAAAAATAGGGACATATTTTAAATATTGCTCTTATAAACTTAGAAAGTTGCTAGAGTAACAGGGTTTGTTTTAACATACATTTTCTGAAGGATTTGACATCTAAAACTCAAATGTATGTCATTATTTAGTGACTTCAATCCTCAGATTATCCCAGCAATTTCTCAGAAAGCCACAAATTGTATGATGAACAGGTCAGAAACGTGAGCCAAAAATCTGGACAGTCTGTGAAAATCTGTACAGTTGAGAGGTATGATCTTTACTTGTCCACTCTTCAACTGACACTGTGAGTGATATGGTTTTGATTCCTTTTAGGCACCTCTTTTCTGAGGACATGCTTCAGGTCCTGCAGGAGGCCAGGAAACTCACTACCAGGAAATCATATAGGTCTAAATGGAAAATATTTCCTGTCTGTTTCCTAATACTTCATCAGGAAATCCTATCTGTGGGGGTTCCTCTGGTTCTCCCTTATTTGTGTAATCTGCTCCATGCTGGGTTAGCATATTTTTCAGTTAAAGCTCACTTGTCACCAAATTTTCTTGTTTGCCCTTGAATCCTCCTCTAGCCTCTAGATTCAAGGATGAGCAATTTCTCAAATGCATTCTTTACATCAGGCCTCCTAGGAAGCCTATTCTATCTTCCTGGGGCTCCAATGTTGTGCTTGAAAAATTGACTCAGGCTCCTTTTGAGCCTGCTTCTTTAGCTTCCTTACAACATTGTACTTGGAAGACTGTTTTTCTTTTGGTTCAGGTTCTCATGGTTGTTCCTCTTTTCTTAGTTTTCCACTGAGACGATTCTTCACACCTTGGATTTGCATAAACAGCTCAGATATTATTTGGCTAAAGCTAAAGTTCTTCACAGACCCGAGCAGTTTTTCATTTCCATTCATCCCATGTCTTTAGGGTTGTCCATTTCTAAGCAAATCATCTCTTCCTGGAACTCTAAGGCCATTTCTTTTTATTATTCTTTTCAAGGTAATATCTTTCATCAGTAAAGGCTCATTCAGCCAAGGGTGTTGCCTCCCCTGGTGCTTCTTTTCAAGGGGCTGGTTACCAATTCCATCCTTGAGACTGCTATGTGGTCCTCTGTTCACACTTTCACTAAGCATTACAAGTTGGATGTTATTTCACAGGCCAGAGATGGCTTTGTCAGGGCTATCTGGCCTGAGTTTCTGGAGGGCTCTTCCATGCCATTCTCCTCCCAGGCTTCCTCTTGAGCTTTTGTACTACCCCTTAGGTCATGGACACTGCAATAGTGATATGGAAGGTAGTAGTACAGTTGTGTGAAATCTTACCATAACAGTAGATGCCCGCCTCTTCACTGTTACTTTATCTGCTCCATCCCTCCTGCCCCCTCTGTTCTAGCCTGTTTTTTTCTTGACCACTTGGCCGAGGGGCTATTCTCCTTTTTCTCCTTCTGGATGCACATGTTTTTTTCTTGTCCATAGGACTATTCTGTTTGTCTTTGGGCTTTTTCACTTCTGTGTGTGTGTGTAGGTTCATACATCACCTTTAAGCACCACATCTTGCTCAGGGTGCGTACATATGACGTACAACACCTATAAGTACTAAAGGCTCTGGTATAATGGCCACATGTTGGAATATCCTTGGCAGGAGATCTGTTAGGTTATGAATACTGCAACAGTGAAGAGAAGGACAGTGAATGTTATAGTAAGATTTTACACAAATGTACTTTCACTGTATTCTAATCTTGATTCCCAGTCTTCACCTCTAAAAATCACAGAAACATTCTCCAAAACAAAAAATATGAACTTATTAAAATTATTACATAGTAGTCCATGCCTTGTTAATGCATTCATTTCCACCCTTCTTTTAATATCACTACCTTGTTCACATATCCCTGCATTCAACTTTCTCTTGGTTTTGCCTACATAAAATACCTCGCATGATGGGCAAGTTGCAAGGTAAACCACTTCTTTTGTTTAGCAATTCTAATGACCCTGACAAGGGATTTATCTGGGGTATCAACTGACCAAAGGCTGCATCATTCATGAATTGACAGGACTTACAGTGGTCATATTTTGCCACTAATTTCAACTGTCCCTCTTGATTCATACCTATGATTTTTGAAGTGTAAACTCCAACATCCATTTCATATTAAAACCCCTCCTTTATGTTTGATTGGTATAGCTAAACAAATGGTGTCTTAATTTTTCTACCAATCAGACCATCTCTTCCTAGGCAGACCTGTGGAATGAAACTATTCAAGGTACTCAATTGTCAATTTAAAATCAGACAAGAATATTTGTCTATCATTGAATAAAAATCTGCTTAAACCCTTAACTGGACTGTTTTTCCTCGGGAAAGGAGACTTTATTTTTGCTAAGTTAGCTGTGGCCAGGATCTGACATTCTGAACAGTTACCCTTATTTCTAATATTTTACTTTGTCCTGCAGACTGTTGAGACTGCAGATTGAGACACCAGATCAGTGATTCATGGATTTCACTGTATTTTTAACTGTTGTAATGTAAATACATATAACTAAAAAGTAGTTTCTATAAGGAGGTGACTTGTAAAATTCATTTTCAGTGTCATCAATAAAGGATTCATCAAAGAAAGACATCTTGTCATTTTCCCAACTGAGATTATCTCAAAAAGTGGTCACATTATTAAGATAAGATATAATTCTTTTAATTAAGAACCACAAATGTGTGCCTATCACAGACCAGCTACATAGGAAGATATCCACAAGATTGTTCATTCTTTTTCTAAACAACAAACTTTAATGAAACATCCAAAATATAAAATAGACAACCGAGAGATGAACGCACATGGATTTTCAGTTGTAAAGTGTTCAACTCTTAGTTGTTTATTTTGCATTTTGGATGCTTCATTTGTTGTTTAGAAAAAAGAACAAACAATCATGTGGATATCTTCCTTGATGGCTGGTCTACGATCCCAACTGGGCATCCCTTTGCATTCTAGGTTTATTTGGATTCCCTTGTCTGTCTTTTCTTTGGTTTGTTTCTTTCAATTAATCAAAATTACCTTTCCATGTGATGAAAATGTGACATCCAAAAAAGCATGCATAAAAATGCACAAAACTATTAAAGGAAGACTTAAATACAGAAATGTGCTCCAGTATCATAACATTATTTTTACATATACTGTGCAGCCAAAACACCTATTGCTACATCCAAAATCTGGTGGTAATATTCACCCTCAAAATAAAAAATGGTTATTCTTTTCAATTAATTCCATCATACCATGTGAATAAAACACTTCTTTATTACTCAATTTGTTTGAGAAGGAAATATATAGATAAAACCAGTCAAGTCATGCAGTGATGCCAAAAATCACCAATAATGGTTCCCCAAAAAACAGTTTTACATAATAATGCCACCAAAGTGCCATTTATCTTTTAATGTGTATTTCTTACCATCAAATTAACTTTTTTTTAAATTTACTTTTTAATTTATCAACAAAAATTGTCAATGATTCTGGCTTCAGTCCATTAGTTGCTATAATAAGCTTGTGGAGGATTGTTGCCATTTATATGAATCTTAGGTATTCCAAAAATGTCATGTATTATCAGCTTACTGACCTTAAAAATACTGAAGTTTTCAGCATTAATAACCCCTTCCAACAACTGGGTTTAGTATATATAATGCTGATCTCATTTTTTGACTTAACTTCAGAATGTGAGTCTTTCATTAATAAAGTCGACATTCTAACACTGTAATCTTCATAATCTATTGACACTACCCCCAATCGTTGTTAGGCTTCATGATTCATAAGCTTCTGTCAGCATTTTTAATACATTTTTTTGCAGCTGGTAAATTATTGAAACTAAAAGATTGGCTTGATAGATCTTCTTAATATCAATTTGATATAAGGGTTCAAATTAAAGAATTGATGCATAAGGTGGGGATTGAAAATACACATGATGCTTCAAATTAAAACCATTACTAACAGGTCTATATTATATAAAGAAAGTTCATAATATCAAACGCTCTGAGCAAAAATGACAGACCTTGAAGTACTTCTTGTGGGATCGCAGTACAGTGAAGGTTGGAATATTTGCCCTTTCCTCAATGTAGTGCGATCTCAGAGTTGGTATATATATATATATATATATATATATATATATATATATATATATATATACATATATATATATATATATATATATATATATATATATATATATATGTATATATTTAGCGGGGGGTGGGAGAGGCACAGCCTCCCATAATGAGTTCGATGTCTGGCATTTTCGCTCTTTAGAACGTTCGATATTATGAACTTTTGTTCATATAATATAGGCCCTTACTAACATACTCTAGGGCGCAATTATTGAAAAATAGACTCGAATTTAACTTACGTGAAAACAATTTTAGATCTACACAGGTTTCAGAAATCTCAATTCTTTTTGATAGAATGTAAAAAAACCCACACTTAAAAAGGTTTGAGTACTGTTTATCATCAAATGACTGTAATTGAAAATTGTAAAACCTTCCAAAAATTATCCAGTCATTTAATGTCTAATGTGAGCCACAATTCTAAAATGGAATCCAACATCTTTCAGAAACTGCATTTCTAAAGCAGACCAACACATCTCTTAAATTTTCACTTTTTATTTTTGTTATTGAGTATTTCTGTTTTTCCCTGCAGTTCTATGATGTGGAGATAATATATTTAAGTAAGGGAATTGGGTTATAGGCCCCCACACTGGGTTTTGTAGGTTGCCTCCCTGCAAAAACATTGCTTTTTAATTTTGTGATAACTGTAGTCAACCTGTTTTGATCAACTAGTTGTCATTTCAGGGAGATGGAAAAGCCTTCAAATGGAACTGTATAGCTACACCACATGAAGCCTGAATTTAACTCCATGCACATTTTTGTAACTCATTGTCCTTTTGTATCTCAAATCTGTTACAGTACATTTTCACCTGGTTCTGTTTTCATATCCATTACTGTTAAAATACATCCTCACTTGATTTCTCCTTTTAGCCTTTTTTAATAGATTTGCATTTTTTTTGTACACATTTATTTCCTCCATTAAAATTTTAAACTACATACTCATTCTTTTAGCCTTGCACAGATTTGTAACTTTGGATGTGGTCATGTTAATTTCACTTAACAGCATGCCCTTTTGTTTCATCGTTTTTTTTTCCACTAACTTCTTTCTCTGTGTTTCCTTAATTAATCATACAACTCACCAGATACATAGTCTTGGGCTCTATTAAGAAAGATCTAAAGTCTCTGTAGAATGGTCTGTCTTTAAAAATAGCAAATGAGAAATAGATCAAAAATTCTTTCTAGTTTAACAATATTTTCTGGACTTTTCTGCATTTCTTGCTATTTTATCTTGTGTCTTCTTCAAGAAAAGTGAAAAAAAATAATGCATTGACTGTTTCTTTCCCAGTATATTTCATGATTCTCAATGAATCAATTTTATACTTCTGGACCAAAGTTTCCAGTATTCTGGTTAGATGTCTAGAAGTGAAACAAATCATAGTGGATGCATCCGGAGCATTGTTTGCATTGAGAAGTCCGTGTCTGTACGTCCTAAACATAAACTTTTGAAAGCAAATAATTCTTCATTGGCTCTGCAGATGTATTTTCATTACTCTGACACAATTTTCTGTTTGTGTGGGGAGTGAATAAAATGGGGACACTGTGGATGTGGTCCAGCCTACCTATGTGAGATCTTCACTCAGCAAGAACACTCTAGACCACATTGCATGCAACTTTATGTAGTTATCTAATTAGTGTTTAACGATATACCCCATATTCTGTTCCTGTACTGATAATTTTAGGAAATTAAATTTTTTCGTCTGATATACTGTATATGCTAGAAATATTATGACATAGATACTGCTACACTTTTTGTCATTATTCAGAAACTTTTATGTCTGAATTTTAAGTGTCCAAACTGACAGGACTTTATCTTGCAGTCACTTGTATGGCATTGTTGTGAAGTTATGGTTACATGGCAAGTTATTCACTTTTACTAGTAAAGGTTGCTTCAGAATCACAGACATTTCCATGAGCATTCACAGACTAGGCACTGTGTCCTGCTCGGGGTGTATATTCTTTTGTAATACCACCAGAGTTAAGAGTAGAGTATGTTTAAATAATAATGTAGAGTCTTATTTAGATTAGAAAAACAATCATGCACCAACAGACAAGAAAATGTTGTCAAGTAGGAACAATTTACATTCCAGGAACACATTTAGTAAATAAAATTAGGATGACTTGTCATTCTGCAAACATAAAAGATGGCATACTCCATCTGTTATAATTATTGTTATAATGCATTATGCTTCGGGAAATGATTATCTGTAAATGTTGTTTTAATACCACAAGTCCTGTAAATATTTCCTGAGCTGCACTCTCAAATCAAAGTGGATAAAACATATTGACACTTCCACTGCTTTCATCTCTTTTCATTATTTTAGTGCAACAAAATGACCTTTTTACTGTATGGAAAGCTAGAAGAGCTATCATTTATTTATAGGTATGTTAATATTAGAACACCCCTTCACTAACTGGTGCATGTTGCTATTTTATTGTGAATATATAGTTGTATAGAATTACTTGCATCAACTTACCTGTCTGCCACAATCCCTTTTTATTGCTGCCATATGTAATATGTTGCCTACTACCCTTTAGACTTTCTTTCTTTGTATTTAAATTGTAAGGCATTATTTATAGTCCGGTCCTTTGCATTTTCATAGTGGAATCTGTGAAGCATGGCGCTATATACTTATGCAAATCATGTCTTTCAGGATGACAACAAAAATGTGGAGACATTTTGGTAAAGCACCTCCCTGTTGCAAAAGCAAAACATGTTTAAGGCATAATTGATATGGGGACAGCTGATGCACAGATAACGGGCATTATATGTTTGCATATCAGTAGGATTCATAGACATGAACCTAAAGGAACCTCATTCACATATTAAACATGTAAGTGACCCTGAATTTACATCAGTAAGCAGAAATTTACCATGAGAATACAGAGTTATGGGTGAGGGGATAAAAAGGAATGTGTGCTGCCATCAGAGCTGGATTCAGCACTAGGCGACTTAAGAAGTTTCCTAGTGCCTACTGCCTTTGGTGGGCTCAATGGCAGGGAGGTTGCCACAAAATTTTCATTTCTTCTTTAAGAACACACTCTGCATGCATTGCATTTCTTCTTTAAGGTTGCCTGCAGAGTACATCCTTAGTAGCATCTGTATATGCATCTTTAGTATGATATGCAGATATTTAAATATTGGAACACAGCATGTGATTTTTAAGAAATGAGCATACATTTGAGAACTGCTGTTCCAGATGAACACAAACAATGGGTCACAGGTAGGTGTGTCTGTGTAATGCCCTAGCTAGGCATGGCAACTTGGTTAACTCATTCAGGCTCAAACCCTACACCTTGAATGCAGGAGCCTAGAGACTGAATCCTCTACATCAACTGCCAAACTATCATCAGCAAGTGCATTTCAAGGACTGTTGAGTTCAAGTGCATTTTCAAAGAATTTTGAGTTTCTGTGCATTTTCAAGTACTGTTGAGTTTCAAGAGAAGAGGAGTTTACTGTTGCTCATGCTAAGTCTGTTTTCAATGTGTAATTCTTTTCTTTAGCAAATGGCCATCATCAGTGTTTGTGCTATAATTTTTAAAAGCAATGTAAGTAGCACAGCAAGTTGTATACTTTGCCTTTGATGCAGAGTCTACTCCCACACTGTGTAGATGGAGTGCTGATACAGCAGTTCCCCCTTTAAGGGGGGGGGGGGTGCTGCACTCCTGAGTGTGTCTTCCTTTGGATGAGATGCCTAGTAACTATGAACCCGTTGCTGGTTTGATAGCCATTCCCTAATGTATAGTATCAGCTTATCATTTTTTTAATGTAACATGGCCAGTTTATTCTTCAAGGGCAGCAGGCACTGAATCTGTACATGAAACACTGAATGTAAAGTTGTTTGCCAACAGCAGCCTCTTCATTAGTTATAGAGCTCTCTAATGTGGAATTATTCAGATGATTTTTACTTCTGCAGAGATTGTGTATATTGACTGATATTGGCGGATTGTAATGACAGACGTTTAGTGGCCTTTTGTGGTTGAAATATTCTGTAATGGGTAGTTTTGTCATTATTGGTTCTTACATTTTGTTTCATTGCTTACTGGAAAAATGCTGAAACCTACAAATTTAAAACACACTCTAACAAGTGGTGCCATATTATACAAGGAATATAATTTAATCCAATCAGGATGGTGCATCAAAGAATACATGCTTATATGCATGTGTGACATCCCCACACTGGGCCAGTAATCAAGGAGTCTGTATCCTCACCACTGACACTGTAGAGGGACATTTACTTGGAATACAAATGGATACACTCAGTATTTCCAGATGCAGCTCTCTGCATCAAGTACAATTTCCCTTAAGAGCACACAGGGAACACAATCAGCCCAGGTTCTGAGTTTCTTTATATCTGTCTCCCTCCAGAGCCCCAATAAGGCTCCCTACTAGCAAACTACAGGGTAAGTCCTCAGCTGAGTGTCCAAGCCAAGTCCTCTAAAACCCCGTCTGTGAAACCACTGCTTCATGTCCCTGCTTCAAGTAACTGACACACACGCACTGTGAGATGTGATTTCACACACGCACACACACGCACACACACACACACACCTGAGTATAAGGTAGTTATCACTGCCACCAGACACAACACAATTAGATACTCTAAGGTCCTACCAAAGGGTGTCCAATTATACTGTGTATTATTAATACAAATGGCAGTAGTTGACCAAGGTGGCTAGGGCCTACTGGAGTGGCCCACACAGTATCACCAAATAACTATAAGCACTCTCAAAGGTTAAATACTTTTAAAAGAATGAGCCACAATAAAAGTTTTAAATATATTTAATAATAAATAATAAAGAACATGAAAATAATGAATATATATATATATATATATATTTACAGTAAACCACAGAGTTCAAATCACAGGAAATATTGAAATATTGAAATAACACTGATGGACAGATTAAGACAAATGAAGAAAAACAATATATAAACTAAGCTTCACTATTCCCTAATTACTTAATAGAGCAAGGCAGATGATGTGGTGAATGGTCCTTCTTGTTTTCAGGTCCAGGACAGAATACTCAATACTGAGTGATTTCTCTTTGTAATATCTAAAATTTCCAAGATGGCTGGCAGAATGACCTCATCTGGTCACCTGATTCTAGGTTCTCACGCTATTCCCCTTTGAAGCTTGAGACAGGATGTTAGCATAGATATGATAAGATGCATACTAAAATTTTGTTAATGTTTATGGCAGTGACTGGAGTTTCTTCCCCTTTTTTTACTATGCTAATGAACAAAGGCTTCTTCCAGACATGCTGCCACTGGTCCTATTCAGAGTTGTGAAATAAGCACTTCCATGGCCCAATAGGTGGTCCAATTAATAGTATTTATTTTAAAGTAAGAAATAAGCTAGCTGTTTAACCCCTTCTCTTCCAGTGTCCTTTGCTAACATATATATATATATATATATATATATATATATATATATATATATATATATGTATGTACAAATATATATATATATATATATATATATATGTATATATATATATATATATATATATATATATATACACACACACACACACACACACACACACAGTCTCACATGTATATTCCTTCTCTGTCCAGCAGAACCCACTGTTGAACAAACACATTTTGATTTTTAAATGTCATACAATTTTAATACATTTGTAAAATAAGCATCTGGACAAATCATTTTGATATTCAAATGCCATACAGTTCTAATACATTTGTAACATAAACATTTCTGCAAATCAGTTTGATATTCAAATGCCATACCATTCTAATGCATTTGTAACACAAGCATCTTGTATAACTCAGTTTGATATTCAAAGGACATTCTTTATAGAACTCCAGCTGACTATGCTGACATTAGCCCATATCATCACAGCATGGTCCAAAAATGTGTCCAAGGGGCCTATGGTTTCAAAACAGCCCAAAGGTAAACTTAATCTGCCACTGACTAGATGCATTTTCTTTGAATGTGAGTTTCAATGCAGTTTCAATTAATGTGAGTTTGAACAGCAGATATGCTTACTGCTCATGCTAAATCTGTTTTTATTGTGAAACTGTATTATTATTTTATTTAGCAAATGGCTATCAGTATCTGTGGTACAAAATTTGAAATAAAAAGCTCTAAACATCTCTCATCATTGTAGAAGTAAAGAAGAAAGTTGTATGCACAATGACAGGTTTGAGCAGTATTTAGGGTAATTGGGGAGAAATACCTAAGTAATGGGACACTGAAATGGCTAGGGGTGCTGGTGGGATGGCTGCTATGGGGGGGGGGGGCTGATCCATTACTCTGCCTAGGATCCCATGTGACCATGATCCAGCTCTGACTGCCATCTATTTTATGAGGAGGTAAAATTATTTACTTTACAGAAATGTATTTCATTGTATTTTACTGCATCTGCATACATGGACAAATTACTGCAAGGATTGTTGGGCAAAATGTTTCATTTTGGTGCTTGTGCAAACATGGACATACTACTGAAAGGACTGCTTGGAGAAATGTTTGACTTTGATGCTTGTGCATACATGGTGAAACTAGTGAAGGGATTGCTTGGGGAAATGTTTCATTTTAGTGCTTGTGCATACTTAGTAAAACTACTGAAGGGATCACTGGAGAAAATGTTTCATTTCGCTGTCAGTGAAGTGCTTGTGTATGCATGGTCAGACTGCAGATGGGATCACTGGGCAAAATAATTTGTGTCATTTTAGTACCTTAGCATACTTAGACAAACTACTGAAGGGGTTGCTGGGGGAAACTCATTTGTGTGTCAGTGAAGTGCTTGTGCATACTTGGACAACCTACTGAAGGGATGGCTTAGGGCAAGTTCATAGATTGCAACTCAGATATCAAAGGCCTAGCACCACTTTTAACAAGGAATGTGCATGCAACATGGATATTAGACTATCAATCACAAGAACACCTCATTAGCATACACCGCTTCATATTATGTCTTATTTGCATGCTGTTATATTTAAGGCATTTCACGTTAGCATAAATGGCATCTATGAATCTCACCTTTGCTTTGCTCATTTGTAAATCATCAGGTATACCCCTGTCACATTTGCACAAATGAATATAAATACCACCCATAGTTTACACACAGAGCTTCACTTTGAATGAAGTTTAAGGAAGAAGTATATTTGGAAGATTTTATGTTATGCTCTTCCTTCCTTGATGCTGTCTTGCCTGTTTAGGCATAGACTTAACAGATTTAGACACTATTGCTCAACTAGATTGCATAATGTTTCATCACCTGAGTGGACTGTCATTTGTTGATTACAATCGTGGGCACTCTGAATTTTGTATAAACTCTTGATTTTGTTAGGTTGCTTGATTACACTGGCTGTTGGACTATTTCATGGTGAAGTTGGGGGATTCACTGACAGGGGAGCCCTGGTGGTCTAGAGGTTAGGATGTGGTACTCTCACCACAGCAGCCTGGGTTCAATATATTTGGACTGGCAGTACAAGAGGATTTCTGGAATCCTTACAATGCGATTTTATTCTCAAAGTTACTGCCTATTGCTTGATTTGTTTTATTGCTTTAGCCATTTTTTAAAACTATTTCACTAGGGTTAAGCTCTGGGAATAACTACAGGTGGGTAAGGTCCTGGTGCTTTTGTAGCTTGGTCACTACAGCTGTGTTCATGGGCTTTCACTTAAAGGCACTGCAGTATTTTGAAGACTGCATCAGTTTTAGCCATTTTGTCTTATCTTCCTGTGTTACCTTTCCTGCCAGTTGAACATAAATAAATACATACAAATTAAAAATATATATATATATTATTGTTAAAGTTACTTAACCATCTTATATATGACTGCCATATATAGAAGTGACTACCAACACTTGAAAGCACTGTCAGAAACAGTTCCCTTTCATGTATCCTGCCTAATCCTATCAGCAGCTGTACACGCCACAGACCGTTGATAGGATTCCTTTTTATTTTTATTTATTTATTTTACATATACCTTTGTTAACTGAATGAGCAAAGTGGTCATGGACACTTTTCAGCCTCATGTTAAGCCACAGGGTAAAGGTAAATAAACACTTCAGAGTAGTCAGACAGGTATTGTTTTATGGGAGGTGAAAGGAACCAGAGGGAGTTTCTGGAGAGCACCCATACAGATACTGGAAGTGCTTGCAAGCTCCACACAGACAGGGACCAAATAACAGGACTGAACCTTGAAATTTGAAGCTCTTCATAGGGAATATCGTGGAAGCACCCCCCCCCCCCCACATACACACACACATACTGTCCTTGTTATGTCTGAAGATTTCTTTCAAAATTCTTCTATTCAGGTGGTCCTTGGTGGAGAAGAAAGTGTAGAAAAGTACGCTATTGCTGCAGGTGTAATCAAACAAAATCCATACCATTTGGTTGCTCACCAGTGGACTCTGTCAAGGATATCAATGATGTTTTTTTGCATGGATTGTCCTGAAATGCTGTCTAGCATCATAACTTTTTTAACTTAATGAATGCTAAGCATTGTTTTCCTTGTTTATCTGAGATAGACTCTCCCATCATCTGTCTACATACTGCATGTGCACATCTGAACAAGTCACTTAAGGTGCTCTTGGGTCGCACCTAAAACATGCACCTTGCATTTTTTTAGCTAGTTAAAATGAGAAGGAAACTAAAAGTGAGCACTGTGTCCAGGAACAGCTGATGCAGGGCTCTTGAGAGATGGATAATCATGTTATTTCTCCTAGGTGAAATCTTTACAGATATATGGTGGTGCAGGTGGTTGTCAGAAGCCCGTTTATAATCATGATCTGCTTTCTGTTCTGCCCTGTTCAGTAGTCTGAAAATGATGTCTGCTTTTATGTTAACCTTGGTAAAGAATATGAAACCACAAATGGAGGATGTTACCTTTTGAAAAACTGAGATATTAACAGACATATAGGTTCATAGGTAGGTACTAGGCTATCTGCCCGAAGGCATTTATAAGCCTAGCCGGAATGTGTTGGCTTTTGCCACCCCTTAGATTAGTTCCCTGTGCCTCTGTCCAGCAGAGCCATTGAAGTGATCCCTGGGGTAAACTTTCTGTTTCCCATCCACTCGTCAAGGTTTCTCTTGAAGAGAGTTAGCGAGGAGCTCTGCCTAATGTAGATTGGAATCTTGTTCCAGAGCATGGGAAGTCTCTGGGACAGGAATCTATCCCTCCAGCACATCCTATTTATTGTTGTGGTGAGGTTTAGATCCCTGGAGCGTGTGGCTTGAGGGGATATGGTTGTCTTTAGGTGGAGCATGTCCATCAATTCTGGGTTGGACATGGCCTTGTATGTCAGGCAGAGATCACCTCTGAGTAGGTGGTATGCAACCGATACAGCTGGAGTTTCTTCAGTCGAGTTGCATAGGGCATCTGCTTGAGGCCAGTGATCCTCTTGGTGAGGTACTTCTGTGGTCCTTCCAGTTGTTGCAGGTGTTTTGTAAGGTACATCCCAAATGGGGCATTGTACTGTATGATGGGTCTGGTGAGTGATGTATATAGGGGCCCAATGACCTCTTTCGATCTGGATGCAAACCCTTTTGTGATTAGGTGGGCCACATAGAAGGATTTTCTAACCACTTTGGCAATGTGATTATCAAAGCAGAGGTTACTATCTACTTGGGTCCCCAGATCCCTTACTATGTCTTCCGTATTTAGGGGGCTACCATCTATGTGGTAGTTTGTGGGTACTTTGTTTTTTCCAAAAGGGATGACTATGCACATTTTGGCATTTAGCTTGAGGCCATAGTTTTGACACCAGGTATCTGTCTCAGCGAAACCCTTTTGGAGGATGTCTGTGTCAGCCGGAGAGTCAATTATAGCCCCTAGTTTGCAGTCATCTGTGAATTTGGTCAGCCATAGTCCTCCTGTGCTTGCCTGTACCTCTGAGAAGTATATGCCAAACAGGAGGGGTCCTAGGACTGAACCCTGGGGAATGCCACTTGTAACCAGTTTAGAGTCAGACCTAGCTCCCACAACCCTTACCATGTGGGTTCTGTCCGTGAACCAGTTGGCAACCCATCTCATGATGTAGGGGTTTATTTTCAGGCTGGTGAGCTTGTCTATAATACATGAGTGGGGAATGGTGTTGTAGGCCTTTGGAAGGTCTAGGTAGGCTGTGTGGACCACCTTTTCCTTGTCTATAGCCTTGGTAACTGTCACAAAGAAGTCCACCAGGTTTAGGAGGCATGATCAGCCTTTAACAATGCCAAACTGGGTAGGGTCCAGTGTTTGGAGGTTTCCAATGTCTCTGTTAATGAGATCCATGATAATGCACTCCATAGCTTTGCAGACCAAGCTAGTCAGGCTTATAGGGTGATAGTTCCTGGGGTCCATTGTGGCTCCACCTCTGTAGAGTGGAATAACCATTGCTGTGCACCACTCTGTGGGCACGTAGCCTGTGGAGAGGCTGAGTTTAAACAGTGTGTTTAGGTGAGGGGTTAGTTCATCTTTGAGCTCATGTAGGACGCAGCCCAGGACACCGTCCAGTCCCATTGATGCTGCGTTTTTGGCTTTGGATAGGGCTGTTTTAACCTGAGTGTCTGTGATTTCAGGGGCACTACATTCTTCTCATATAGTTATGGGTCCTTTTGGGGGTGAGAGGGGGGGTGAAGTTTGCACTGAACCTGTCTGCCAGGATGTTGGCTATATCAGTCGGTTCAGTGTATTTTGTGTCATTCTGCACTAACTCCAAGCTGATCTGAGAATTGCCACTTAGATTATTGACATAGCTAAAGAATGCCTTGTGGTTATCTTTGGAGTCCATGGCAATTTTTCTTTCGAAGCTAGCCTTGGATGATTTTATGAGGGGAACGTAGTTTCTTGTTGATACTGATCAGGGATGTCTTCCCTTCTTGGGATTTTACTCTTTTCTGTGCTAGTTTTGTCCTTCTCTTTATAGCTTGTTTATGGCAGGGGTCCACCAGACTGGTTTCTTTTTCTTGGAGGAGTAAGTCTTGATTTTTTTCGGGATAGCACAATCCATGCATTCTTGTAGGTGCCCATAGAGTGCATTAGTAAAGGATTTTGCAGCTTGGACAGCGTTATCCTTTAGCATGGGGGCTTTGAAACTTCCCACCTCGGTCTTAAGTAACATGAAGTTTGTTTTTGAAATGTTATTCACGGTGGTTTCTTTGACTGGGGGTGGTGTTGAAATGTGGATATCCAGAGTGATTAGTTTATGGTCAGATCTAACCAGCAAGGGGTTGACCTCCGGTGTGGAACACCGGTCGTCCATGTTGGTGATGACCAGGTCCAATATGTTGTCACCTCTGGTGGGGGTGTTGACCAGTTGATCCAGGGCATTTGAGTTTATAAATTTTAGGAAATGTTGGGCAATGGAGTTTGTACTTGAATAGTTCTCCCAGTTAATGTTTGGTTAATTGAAATCACCCAATATCAGGATGTTTGGTAGGACCATTATGTTTCCCAGTGTTTCCAGGAATGCGGAGTGGGGTTCCTGGGACATGGTGGGTGATCTGTAGCAAGCTATAATTTGAATAGCAGTTTTGCCCATTGTTAGTTGCACGTGGATGGTCTCTGAAGCATCGTGCTGTGCTACTAACCTGGAGGTGTGGGTATCCTTGATGAATATGGATACTCCCCCGCCTTTTGTATTTCGGTCCGGGTTTTGTGGCCAAAATGTATGATATGAGTTGTAGCCTGGTAGTGCTGGGGTACTCTCTGGAGCCTTAAACCAGGTTTCTGTTACTGCACATATATCGATTTTTTCCATATTGAGGAGTGTCTCAGCTATTAAACTTTAAATAGTAGGCAGGCCTTTGTGTGATAACAATCTGTTGCTTTCCTTAGACCTCAAGGGACATTGCTTACCTTAGATATCAACATCCGTGAAGAAAATCATTGCATTGAATATGCTTGTGTTTACAAGTTAGACACATATGTCATAGAGCAGCAAGTTAGAGACTAGTCCCAGGGGGGGCTCATCTTGCAATCATTTATCTAGATTGAACTACTTTACATGAAAAACGAACAATAAAACATTGCAACCCCCATGTGGTGGATCAAGCACCATCCCCAAACTTAAATATTCTTCACTATCGGTGAAAGTGTTTTGGCAAAACATTTTCACTAAAATGGTAGTTGCCTAAACTGCCATCTTTGATTCACAACCTCACATCTGCTGTAGTCTACTAAATCTGCAGAAATAGTTATTTTCTGCAGGGCAGTCATTGAACAAACTAATACAACTACCTCCAGTTTAATGGTGGTTAAATTATGGACTAGCCTTCTTGTATATACTCCATGACACCATGTTCTGGTCCAGAGAGATGATCTTAGTATTGGGGCTAGTTTCCAAGTATCTCAGGACACTTCCTATGTAAATGACTGCTGATATGGGTTTTCCTAGGTCCAGCATGTTGTAGGTAATCAAAAAATCCAGTTATTCATTTATCTTGCTCTAAATGGCATTATTCCTTTAATTCTCTGACAGATACATGGAATTCATTTATGTAGGGTGACTGTATGTTTCCCTTTGAATTTGGATTCTGGAATGGAATATTGCATCTGCATCCCTGTACTTGAAATAATGATCAGAATTTAACTCTTATGTGGTATAGCAGGTCACTAAAAAGTTGGCACCCGATATCAAGATTCATAACTACCTAAATGTATATTGATACAATAAAGAAACTTATTTAAAAAAAAACTTTCTGGTATAATTATTAGACTACAAATAAGAAGGCAAATAAAACATTTGCATTAATAGCTTATTACATTCCTGACAAGAAAATCTTAACTGCAATGATTTATTATATTTTACTGGATATATGTCAGCTAGTGCGCAAATCTTAATGAAATACTGACAAAATCACAATGAGAAATGAAGTAAAAATATGAAATCTAGATTTAAATAACTTTCATTGATCAAATGGTCCTTGTACCAGACTTGGAAAACAGCTGGCAGGGAACCTAACTGGACTCCTGCTTAAGATTTATCAAAGCTTAATTTCAGAAGGTGAGATATTGTCCACAAAACAGAATCTAACATTACCTCGGTATTTACTAAGGATGCCAGCTATGATTGTAAATTGGATAGGTCGGTGAGCTCAATTTTTGATTTTAGTAAACTGACATATGATTTTATAAGAAAGGTATTGGATAGATGTGTGGTTAAAAAATCTAAAAGCTATGATTTAATGTGGATTATGGACCAAACTGTCATGTCAGACTTATCTGTTCAAACACTAACAGGGATATGCATCTCAAATTATTGAATCTCAATGAACTGTGCAATATATATTCCTTTAAATTATTAAAATATAAAAATGAAAAGCAGAATTGCTCTCAGACTCATCAGTTCCAGTTCTCTGAGTCAATAAATAAAACCCATAGATATTAGACTTGTGTTAGTTTGCTTGTGCATTCAGCTTATTTTAAGGGATTTAATTTAGTCTCAAGCAAGACACTAAAATACTTATCTGACAGAAAAACATTATGCAGAGAACATTAGCTTTCAAAAGCAGGTCACAAAGTTTGTATTTGTGGATACTTTTGTAAGTGGGGATATGTGGCTAGTGGCATATTATAATTTTTACTGGATTAGCCTTGTTTCCGGACCTACTTACCATGAGGTCAGTTCCCATCTAAACTCATAACAGTAAATTGTGTGTGAGTGTGTGTGTGTGTGTGTGTGTGTGTGTGTGTGTGTGTGTGTGTGTGTGTGTGCGTGTGTGTCTGTGTGTGTGTCTGTGTGTGTGAGTCTGTGAATCATAATACAACTAAGTAACTCCAAAGAGAAATCTGAAGTCCATAGCTAATATGTTTTAGTTCAAAATATATGAGCACATACCTTTGCAGTTTCTAAAAAGGTATATAATGACAAAATATACTTCCAGTGAGAAAACTATAAATGTAATAGTATGGCAGATTAGGAATTTTAGGGTGGCATGAGTAAAGTGACACAGTGAAGTGGCAATAGAGGCAAAGATATTCATCAGTGTTAAGAATAGAAGTGAAGGCAATTTATCAATTCCATATGGGATGTCTAGCCTGAATGGCAGAACGCCATTGACTGAATTTTCAGGATATACTATGCATCTGTTATACATATTTTTTTGAAATTGTTTTAGCCCTTCTAATCCCCTCTTCGAGAATTTGTGACCATGGAAGCCGTGGCTCAGTAGTCTTCATTGTTGCAAATGAATCTGTTACTTTTACCTTTCTGAAAAAGCCATACATTTTCCAACATGAGAAGCACAATAAATTTGACATCTTTCTGGAATGGAATCATGTCAACTTGCCAAAGATAATATATATATATATATATATATATATATATATATATATATATATATATATATACACACACACACACACACACACACACACACACACACACACACACACACACACACACCAAGTTTAAGGTCACACAGCACAGGAGAAAAAGGCAAATTCCACTATCTGGGAAGTTAGTGTTGCTGAACAGCGTTTGCACATTTTACTTTTGGTGAAACGTACTTTGTCGATTTGACACATTCCCGACTAGAATACCCATCCCCTGCAAGTATAGCAGAAATAGTTCCTCTGATGTGTTTTTCATCACTGCACTCCATTGTTTGTTTCAAAGCTGCTGAACACTGGATCAGCTGACTGTATTAATAGCTGTACGTGTCTGAAATATCTGTATTACTCCAAGTCACTTATTTTCTCAGGTTGTATTGCTATGATTCTGCATCAAGTATACACTAAAAGAGTAGAAGACAAGTGATAATAAGTGTTAATTGCATGGATGTTTAAGTCTCTCATTCTTCACTTGCATGAATCTGATCCTAGGATGTTTTTACATATTCTGATCCATTAAATACCACTTACGAACAAGGAGAATAATTTAAGTTAAAATTCAGAAATCATATTACTTTGTGTAGAACCCCTGCACATCTCTATGCAAGGTATGTGTGCAGCCTGGAAATCTTTACTTAATAAACTCTAGGGTTTATGCTCCTTGGGGAAAGAGAAACCTCACCATTCTCTAGCAGTGACCTCCTATTAGTAGACTGCTTTTCTCACTCATAAATATTACCAGCCAAATGACCACAAAATTGGTTAAAATCCAATTCACAGATCAGGGCTGTCATGCATTCTTGTTAGGAAAGGCTAATGTACTTGGGATAGTTTGGGGAAGTTTTCTAAAGTGCCGCCTAAATAGCATCTATTGACATTTTTTAAAACTTAAAACTTTTTTTTTTTTTTTAACTTTTAAAAGTTCAAACGTTTGAACGGAGATCTCTGTATAGTGCGGAATGGGAAGATTTCACTTTTCTGCACTGTAGTGCGATCTCGAAGTTGGTATATTTAAAGAGTGGGGGTGTGTGGGGGGGTTGGGGGGTGCAGCCCCCCCTGACCATTCAGGTAGGTTTTTCTTTGGGTTATATTTTTTATTACATTTTTGAACTTTTAAAAGTTCACTCATATGGTGTCGACCATATGACATTTGAACTTTTAAAAGTTTGATTATGTAATATCGACTCTATACGACCATATGACATTCGAACTTTTCAAAGTTTAATTATGTAATATAGATGCTATATATATATATATATATATATATATATATATATATAGATATATATACATATATATACATATATATATATATATATATATATATATATATATATATATATATACATGGGTTCTGTACTAATCCCCAACGCACTTTTTCCTGAATCACAGATGGTCGAGCATACTTACGTGAAAATGCTGTTCACCGAAGCAGCATTTTTGCGTAAGTATGCCTGTTGCGGAGGCTGTACTATGGTGTGGATAAGGGAAGATTCCCTTTTCCCCACTGTAGTGCGGTCTTGGAGTGAGAATATTAAAGTGGGAGGTGCAGGGGGGCATAGCCCCCCTGCATAAATGCTTTCTTCTTTCTTTTTTTTTTTTTTTGACACATTTTAACGAAAGTGCTTTTTTGGTAAAAGCGCTTTCATTAAAATGTGTTCGGTGATGTTGGGTTCGACCATTGTAGCTTTGTGCAAAAGTCCTAGACCTATATATATATATATATATATATATATATATATATATATATATATATATATATATATACACACACACTGTAGAGTAGCCAGTTAACCAGAGTAGTCTGAGAAAATCCAAATAAACAAAGGGAGAATATGCAAAGACCTGACAGGCATAGCAAAGCCCCAACCATGGAACTGTGAGGTAGAATATTACAATAAGAATTATGAATTCCATCTGGAAGGGTTAAGTCAGAATAAGAGTACAATACACTTAAACAGTGATTACAAGCATAAACTTCAGTTAAGTATAGGTATATATGAAAAGGGAACCCTGAATGGAGGGTGCGGGAAGCTGGAGTTAAGTCACGATAAGTGGAGCACTAAATTCATATAGTAGCTGAGTGGGAAATGCACTTTCAGAAAGGGCTGTCTTTTACATGAGAAGCAAGTCTGTATATAAATTACACACTTGGGGACAAACATACAGGCAGCTCAAAGAAACAGGGTGGGAGAGACAAGTGCAAAAGTGCATAGAAGATCTAAATACTGAAAGAGCATTCTGGACTTACAAGGGGGGGCATATAGAAACATACTCAACTGCTAAAAAAATATGAAAGAGATTAAAAAAAAAAAAAAGAAAACAGATATTTTTTATAGGGCACTAGTGAGTGACCATGCTATAGACTGACAGTAAGGAGAAATGGATGCATCAAATCCACAAGAGGTACCTCATCTGATGTACACATAGTGGAACCTGATATGAAGGAGGTTTTATATCAGTACAAACAGCTACAGAAAGGATCCAATCACTTGATAATAGATGGATACATATACTAGCAGGAGAAGCCCAACGGTCATTAGGACATTCAAAGGAAAGACAATCACCAAGAATGAGGACAAAGGAAAAGAGTTCAAATGATCAGGTTGACCATGCAAGGTGGTGATAGACCTGCTGTCTGGATTGGCTAAAGAGGTTGTCGGCTCCCTTCTTACATGGTGCTGGACCACAATGTGTATTCATGGAAAAGGAGAAGGCCATTACAGATTGAAAATATCCAGACCATCAAAAACTTCTTACCAGAGCTCTTCCCTTTACACGAGGACTGTAAACCCATGCACACACACGCGTGCACGCTCACACACACACACACACATACACACACACACACACACACACACACACACACACACACACACACACACACACACACACACACATATACACACACAGCCAAGTCAGCTGAGACCAACATTATAGTTCTTACCTTCTTTAAGAATGTGTAATGTATGCAGAACTTTCAGATAATCTTAGTTCTTCTGACTAATGTGATATCCCCTCAGCTAGTAAAGTGAACCATTAATTATATTCAACATACCAGTACTTTGGCAAGAATGATACAGTTAAGATACTCTCTTTAGCTTTTGCACTAATGTTCCATAAATCTTTGAAGGGCTATGTCATTTTCTTCAAACAACTGCTGCAAGTTATTCATGAGAATTGTCTTTTACACTATAACTCAACTAAAACTTCTCTATTATGCCAAACCTCTTCTGTAACAAACTAATTTATAGCTTGACTGCCTGCCCTCCCTACTGGTGTATGGAAGCTGCCATTGTCCCTCTTATGATCTGCTAGGTACAACTGGTATTCCTGAGTATGGTCCTTTGATAGCAGTAGCTGGTGCTAAGGGTCTGTCAGCTGGCCATGCTCTCAGCCAGAATATCTTCCTTCAGATTGAGTCTTTGTGGTTCCTTCCTAGTCTTATGTCTGGTCAGTTACGTCCATGTGCATTTTCTGCAGTTTCCTGCTAATTTAATGCATAAAGTGGTTTCCCTTTTGTACAGCCTCACTGTTTAGGTTACCATTTATGTAACCTTACAAATAGCAATACTTAATTCTTTGTCTGGGCCTGGCTTAATTTACACTTTGGATGTCTGTGGGTTGCACTGTACAGCACACATGCAGGCTAATTTATGTAGGGGTCAGAGATGTTTCTATTCTTTTTATCTTTAAAGTAGCATGGATAATTGATACAGTATTGCTTTATTGCATTTCTACAGCAGATATTTTGATCATTCTCACTTTGCATCCCACATATGATCCACTCTATTTTCAGGTCCCAGCTCTGCATATATACCAGTTTTGTAAGCTTGCATACAATAAATGGTTACTTTCTTTACTTATAACTGGCTTGTAGTTACATCATGGAGTTCTCTGTGTTGCACTGAATTTTCATGTTCAGACTGATCTTCTCCCTCTGGGAGTCAGAGGTGTGGTCCACATAGATCTTCTTCCACCCAATGCCTTGCCACATTTAAACTCTCTAAACCATATTTATAACTGTGCCTCCCTCTTTAAGTCATTCAAATCTCAACTTTATACTGCCTTCCTTCATTTCTAACCTACATCCTAAATACAGAATCTCATGTGCAGTCAAGGTATCAACATACTACAATCTACTTTACTTATGTGTTTTTCTTCCCCCTTTTTGAGTACATTTTAATATTCCTTTTAATCCTCTGCTGCATTAATGTTCCTTATTAAACAATCAACTATTTTCTACTCTTTCTAATTACTCCCCTTTTATTCGATAAACCAAATAAACATCCCACTAAATCAGCATTCTTGCTATTCAATCAGTACTGTCTTTTGCTGTTCTTTCCAGTTTCCAAACTTTCTATACTTGTTGTGTCTTTCGGCTTTTCCCGGTTAGAGGTCGCCACAGCGGAACTCTGGTCCGCTAATAATTGGCAGTTGATTTTTACGTGCTGAGTTGCCAGCCCTAACGCACAACCTTCAACGAAGGTACGCCTATTCACACATGTCTCCACAGAAGATGCTCTGGCTGAGAATCGAACAGGACAACGTCTTGCTGTGAGGCGACAACGCTACCGCAGCACCACCACTACAAATCAAATAAAAGTTACTATATCCAGCTCCTTATTTACACTACTACAAATTATTTTTTCTTTGTTTAATGTAGAAATAGTTAAACATATTAAATCAAAACATCTTCAGAAGTCTGTAAGGGCAATATAGTGACATATGAAACATGATGTAATTAATAAGATAAAACATGAAGTCTAATCAAAGAATTATATATAAAGTCAATAACTTATTCATCTCTCTACCTGTGTACAAGGCATGTACTTTTCATGCTAATCAAATAAGTCCAAAATTGTTAAATGAGGGTCTCAAACTTGTGGCCATCAAACCACAGGCAAAACTCAGACTACCATAATTTTGTGTGAGAGAAGAAACTACATTAAATTCCTAGCTTCAAAGTCAACCTTTTTATTTGTTCTGAATACTGTGACACTTTGCTGAGTGTACAGGTCTGCATGTAGT